>NC_080572.1:80814648-81114648 GCF_030247185.1 Malaya genurostris
TAAAACACATTCCTTTTGTACATGATCTTATAATTATTTCAAGTTTGTTTGTATCAGTTCATCACTTTTCTTTAATATAAGTTAGCTGGCTATTGGTTGACTCTTGAAAGAGAAAACAGTCTAACATAAAATAAAATTTAAATTGGAACTCCAATGGACTTCAGGAAATGATAAAGAAGTTTCATGAAAGGAAGGTCACGATAAGCAAGAATGTCGCGAACTGGGACATTGGATAGTCTACCTTGGTTACGCAAGAAATTTATTAGATCTGCCATCATGATACTCCACGCATGTCCAAACGACATGATCAATATCGCGATAGCCTTCGCCACAAGCACAATGATTAATTTCGGAAAGTCCAATTCGAAGAAGGTGTGCATCTAACGTGTAGTGATTGGACATCAAACGAATGAAATCCCTACTCACATCCAGTCCCTTGAACCATGCCTTCGTCGATATTTTAGGGATAATTGAGTGCATCCACCGACCCAGATCATCTCTATCCCAAGAAGTTTGCCAGCTGGCAAGTGTTCTTTGTCGAAACGCGCTATAGAATTCGTTGAAAGCAATCGGTCTCTCATAAATTCCACCCTCAATAGCACCTCGTTTGGTTAAACTATCGGCTCTTTCATTGCTTGAAGTGGAGCAATGAGCCGGGACCCAAACTATTGTGATTTGATAATTATTATTCAATATGACCTTCAGGCATTGTTTTATTTTGCACAAGAAAAACGGTTCATTTTTGCAAGAAGCGTTTGAGCGAATGGCTTCAATTGCACTCAGACTATTTGTGAAGAGAAAATAATGGTTTGGAGATAATGTGACGACTACACTCAAACTATAATGAACTGCTGCTAACTCTGCTATATAAACAGATGCAGGTTCTTGAAGCCCAAATGAGACCGAAACATTATTGTTGAATACACCAAATCCAGTAGCCTCTTCCGTCCGAGTAAAATATTTTCTCAGAGTCAATATGCCTGAACTTACTTGTAAATATTTTTGAGATTTCCATCGAGCGTAGGTGTTCCGGGATTCCACGCACTTCGCGCTGCCTGGATGTGTCGAAAAATAAAGTTGAGTCACTGACATTTAGGAGGCTGTCACGGATAGGAATATATCATGAAGAGTCGATTTCCTGTGACATATGGTTAAAATATACTGTCATGAATCTTGTTTGAGATAGAAGCTCAACTAGCCTTTCGAAGTTATTAACAACCAAGAGATTCAGTACCTCACATCTTATTAGCAGTCGTGATGAAAGCTCCCAAAACCGATCATTCAATTGAAGAACTTCCGTGAGAACTTCAAGACTTATTGCATAAGTCGAATGCATGCTGCCTAAGGCAATTCGCAAACAACGATACTGAATTCGCTCCTGTTTGATAATATGAGAGTTTGCAGCGGAACGAAAGCAAACGCATCCATATTTCATCACTGAAAGTATCGTTGTCTGATACAATTTCATTAGATCTTCCGGATGAGCACCCCACCAAGATCCTGTTATTGTTTGAAGAAAATTTACTCTTTGTTGGCGTTTTGTTATCAGATACCTAATGTGTCCTCCTCACGTGCATTTGGATCCAAACCACACCCCGAGGTATTTGAAAGTCAAAACCTGTTGGATCATTCTTCCCATCATATGAAGCTGAAGCTGCGCGGGATCATGCTTTCTTGAAAAGACGACCAGCTCTGTTTTCTTCGCAGAGAATTCGATACCCAGATGAACAGCCCAAACGGACAAGTTATCTAAGGTATCTTGCAATTTGTAGATCAATAGCTTTGGGCCCAGTAATTGAAACCACGCCATCATCTGCCAATTGTCTTAGTGTACATGGGGATACTAGACAGCTGTCAATGTCATTCACGTAAAAATTATAGATAGAGGAGCAGACTGAGGCATGAGCCTTGCGGGAGACCCATGTAGCTAAATCTGAATGTTTCCAAATCGCCATGTGAAAAATACATGCATTTCTCTGACACAAGGTTGTGCAAATAATTATTTATAATCGCTGGAAGTCCATGTTGATGGAGCTTGTCTGAAAGAACATCAATGGAAGCTGAATACAATGCTCCTTTAATGTCTAAAAATACAGATACCATTTGTTGTTTTTGAGCGAAGGCAATTCGGATGTCAGACGAAAGTAAGTCAGGTCGGACAATACGTATATTTGGAGAAGACTCCCTAATAATGCTATGCGTAGGAACAGAATTTGGACAAACTTTCCTCGCAAAATTAAATATCCATCGGTTCGAGTGTTCCTCAGTCTCATTTCGCACGTTACGATTCCTAATTCGTCTGGTCGTGTTCCAAAGAGTGCTCATTGAGGTTTCTCTTGATAAACCTTCGACAAAATGTCTCCAATAGCTCCATTTCTTGGCCCGAAGTATGCTCTTGTACTTGGTTTCTAAAGTCGAGAATTTTACAAAATTCTGAGGAGTTCCTCCTCCTCGTTTTAAAAACGCCTTGAAATTATTTTGTTTCGCGTGTTTAGCATCTGAGTATTATATTATGTTGTATTATATCATTTAACATTATACTACATCATGTTATATAATATTATATCATATTGTGTGATGTTTTTTTTTAAATTATATTATATTATTTTGTATTGTACTTCATTATGTTATATTATATTATATTATATTGTATAATGCTCAATTAAATCGACAATAAATGACTGGATGATGGAGTGTGAAGCTTTTGTTTCTCCCTGAAGATCTGAAATGAGCAAGAATCTTCTAACAAACATACCATCAGGCGGGTTTAAGCTGGTATAGCAAAATTCTTTATTATATGGTCGGATGTTCTTGCTGGAAGGTGCCAGGTCATCAAAACCAACAGCTTTTGGAGCCGCACTGCTATTCACGGTGGATGCGTGACGGATGCGACGGCACGAGTGTACATAGGCTGAAACTACCTGCATACAGCGTTATGAATCAACACTGTTTGTCATATGATCAAACATTTTCCAACTACTTATATCTTATAGTCGCAGTCCATAGCATCCGTACAAAGTTCGGAATCCAAATCATCTAGGTTCGAAACCCAGTGCCGTCCGTGGAGGTGTAGTGGTGGTTGTATACACCAAAGCGCTTTTTTATTGTTGCAAGTAATATTTGCCTGAACGTATACTCGTGACAGCCTTTTTGTCCAGTATATTTCTAGCTCATGCTCGCGACTTGTTTGTTTCCAGTAATGTCTTTTCAAAGCAAATCAACAACTGGTGGTATTCCAGTTTTGTTTTCGTTGTTTGATAATAACTTCAAATTGGGAACAAAGTTTTGTCATCAACCCGAGAAATTTTTTTTTAGATTTTAATTTGCATTTGCTGATAGCAGAAATAATTTTCTGTTTGACATCATCGGAACATTTTATTGCCTTTAATTTTGATTTTTTAGCACTTAAAACTACCAAAATAACAGAAAAATTGAGTAATCGATAAATGCGAACATCACAACATCAAAATGAGTTTTCTATTTGATCTCACACTCTGCTCGGGTTGAACGATCTCGAAAGCCAAACGTTGGAAACAACCTGTTCTATCATCAATCAATGCCTATATTTGAGCTCACGTTGGCCCTGAATCGCCTCATTTCTAGGGGTGAAAAGTATCGTGTTTGACCCGTCATTCATTCAGCACCGTTCGTCCATTTTATGTGGTGAAATAAATATTGTTGGGTCCGCCATTCATTCACCGAAGACTAACCGAGCACACCGACTAAAGGCAACTTATTATGGAAATTCGAATGTCCTGGTTTCAAAATTTACGCAAGCGACGATGGGCAATAAAATTTGCAATCGTTCTGCCAAATCCCCTTGCCATTAACAGTAAAATTATGCGGGTTGTAAAACGTGCGGATGGGTTCTGGGATGGGGTTGACTTTCACCCATGTGATGGATCATCATTCCCGTGCGGGATGTCAACGCTCAACTGTCACAGAATCGGTTCAGTTGATCAACTTGGAAGTGTGCATCGAGAAGCACCAACTATCAATGAAGTGGACGACGATACGATTCAGTTGATTGAAATTGGTCCAAACCTCTCTCCATTCCACTTAAAATTGAGTTGAATCATACTTCAGATGGCTAGAATGCTGAACAGTTACATAAGCATGTTCCGCAGAAGAGAAACCAATCGAGATAAATTTCTCATCAATATGTATAGGAAGGATTTCCATGGTCGGATGGTTAGCTATAAATGGTGCTCGATGCGGAAGTAGTATTCCCTTCCTGCATTGCTATTTTATTCGTTTTCGTTTTCTGATTACCTACCAGCGACTGTGTCCTGACTTTTTTTTTCTAAATCGCCAATAATAAAGTATCACAAGTTATTTCAAGGCTCAATGGTTCGGGTTGAGATATCCATTTTGTGCAGTGTTCTCATCTGTAAGTGGGTTATTCCCGCTGTTATACACATACATTACACTGCGCCTGGCGATGTCTTTCCGCTTTACCAACATCTAGAACCCAAACACTCGCCGGAAGGAAGCTTGTTTCGCTCAGCTACCGCCGCTATGTAGCCTTGATTTTATCCTTTTGTGCTGTCGTTTCCTTGATCGATCCATTACCATTTCAGGTATTGGTTGTTTCGTGTCATTCACGTTTGACTGTCACTTAGATTTATTCATACTGACAGAACAACTCTATGTAATTCTTTAAAACGTCACTGAAGACTGACTTGTAACTAAGAAGCATGCGACATTATTATGCTTGTGAAGTGGGTGTAAGATCAATAAATCGTTATCGTCAAAAGGAGAAATACTACTGTGGGCAAAAAGTAGTAAGACTTTTGAATTATATTTCACGCGGAAACCTTATTCTTTTTCGAGGTTGGTATGACTATCAGTGACATCTGCGCCAAGTGTCACGTCAGGTCGTTCTTTACTGTTTAGTATACGTCTGTCTTTCTGCAGTATTAAAAGTGCAATCGGCGATTTTTACAATGAGTGAAATCATTCAACAAAGAAGTTCCATTAAATTTTGTGTGCGGAATCAAAGGCTATAGCAGGATAAGCATGTGAAATCTGCCCCTAAAGGGAATTCATATTGTTATACCACATTCGAAAGGTCATAGACTGGAAAAAATTTGCTCAAAGCTTCAACCCTTTAACTGCCGGAGCTAGGGTGGTTCTATTGATATTTATTTTATTTGATGGGTCAACTATTAAATTGAACTTCAATTGTCTTTATGAAATGATGAAGAAGTTTCATGTAAGAAAGGTCATGAAAAAATTTCTTAGAAAAACCGACTGTATATTTCATTTAAATAGGAAATGGGATGAAAAATGTTATAAAAATACATTACTATTTGAAAGCACACGTTTTCTCTCTGATTATTTTCGTTTATTCTCTAGACTTATCATCGTCACTTCTTTTGTTGATAGTCGTTGGTAGCTGTTCTGATTTAAGCATTTCTGACAATATTTCCGCCGGTCTCACAATTCTGGATAAAACCCGAGCATAAGGAAAGGTAGTGAATAATGGCGGTCTCGTGTGAACAGCAACCAACAGTTCTATTGCCAATAGCGCATTCACAGCAACGGCGCTGGATTCCCAAATATCCAGTCGAATTTGGAGTGTACTCGATATAGCACTTGTAAGCTTTTAAAAATGAGACTTATTACGGGCCCGAATAGCTTTTTTGTGATCTGTGTGTCTTAATTAGGTCATCTCGTGATAAAGCTATAAATGAAAAATTACTTGGCAGAACATCCTTTTCAAAAGCTTCTATTCCAGAGCTACTATATTCCGATACTTGTTGATCTCGTTCCAATCCAAGAATTGATGATATTACCTTATTAGAACTTCCCGTTCGCAATTTGAACAAAAATTCGACTAAATCTTTCTCATTGACACCAGCATATCACGAAGCTCAATGATATTTGACCATGTTGAACCAGTAAAAACCTGGAAGCGTTCCTCTAAGAGTGAAAATCACTTACTGAGTTAATTATGTATTCTCAGATATTTTCTGTAAAGTAAGGACCATTCTACACAATATACCCAAAAATTAAAGAAATCGATTCAGCGAATCAAATTTTTTAATGGATGTGGTCGATAAATGCTTGACTTGAAATTATGCAAAGGTTCTAACTCAAAAACGAAAAATAACGCATCATTATTTTTTTTATATCTGTTGTTGTTTCAAATTTTAGAATAAATATAAAAATACATAACGCTCTTAGTCTACAAACCATGAAAACCATCATAAAGATATTCGATTGACGTTTTCAAACACAAAACTCCAACTTTATCTTTATTATAAATTTTTCTAGAAAACTATACACATCCCTCGATAACATATCTTTATGATAACTTTTGACACTGTAATGAAATTTTCATTCTTCCTTTCATTATTCTTTCATTACATCCATCAGCAACACGTAAAAAAACTGACACCCGCTCTAGTTCTTGACTGCCGTAACCGAATTTCATATGCGTTCATTACTACCATTCATATATGAACCACATACCAGTAAGTTCTTGCTTTGTAACTTTCTCGGTTGTACCCGAAGTATGATCGTATATGTATTATGCAAAGATTGAAACTTATTTCCTCCTCTTCGTTACTTTGATTTCTATGCCCTGCGCTTGAGTTGCATAAACTACTAGAACAAAGCACCATACGTTTCCTTCCCTCAGAATTTGATGCGGACGCATGGTCGACTGTTATTTATTTTTTGGAAAAAATCAAATATCTCGATCGTCCACATTTTTAAAAAATATGAAAACATACCACTTTAACATGATCAAACATTCTTTATTTATCACTAAAAAATCCAGGGTGGTGCAAAAATTGGAAGAGGGAAAAAATGTGTTTCAAAATATTTTAATATTTTTAATGGAAGAAATACAAATTCAACTATTTTGAAAAAAGTTGTAAACGTTCCCCATAATGTGTTAAACATGCCTGATTTTTTTCAAATTTTTCGGAGGAGCAGTTTCTTCAAAAATCATATAATATAAAAATCAATAGAACCACCCTAGCTCCGTCAATATGGCAGTTAAAGGGTTGAAACTTTGAGAAAATTGTTTTCAGTCTATGACCTTTCGAATGTGGTATGACAATATGAATTCCCTTTGGGGGCAGATTTCACATGCTTATCCTGCTATAGTCTTTCTGGTGCCGAAACGTTCTGAATGTTGCAAAATACCATCGGTGATAATTGTATGTCGTGAGCAAGTATTTTTGATTGGTACGATTTCTTGAAAGAGGGTCGAGAACGCGTTGACGACGAACCACAACAATCACGGAAATGTTGACAGTTTTCTTCGATTATCGAGGTGTGGTGCACTCCGAATTCTTCCCGACTGGCCAAACTATCAACAAGGAATACTATTTGAGTGATATGCGTCATTTGTGAGAAACTATTCGTAAAAAGAGACCGGAATTATGAGCCGAAAACTCTTGTTTTTGGCACCACGATACATACATTTTGGTAATTTTTTTGCCAACTGATTTTTCGTTTTTTTATTTTTGCAAAAAATAAAACCAATATCGTTCCGCAGCCACCGTATTCGTCTAATTTAGCTCCATCTGACTTCTGGCTATTCAGTAAAATCAAACGACCGCTCCGGGTAAACCGTTTTGAGTCAATTGAAGACATCAAACATAAATCGATACGCGCATTGAAGACTATTCCGGAAATTCACTTTAACAACTGTTTCGAGGATTGGAAAAAAAAGTTGGCACAAGTGTGTTGAGGCCGGAGGGGATTACTTTGAGGGGGACAAAATAGATTTGGAAGAATAAATAAAAAATTTTGAAATTATGAACAAAATCTTACCATTTTTTGCCCACAGTTTCTTTTTGCTTTTCACTATAGAAAGGTAATAGATTTGCTGAAAAAAATAGATTTGTTGAAAAAAAAAATTGAGCTTCGGAGACCCATAGCTATTCGACTCAGCTCGACGAGACCGGAAAATATCTGTGTGTGTGTACCTTTCAGCGATTTTTTTACCGCTTTATTTGCTCGGATATAATCAAATTTCGTTAGAAAGTTACTATCGAGCTATTGATCTAGTTCGATGATCAAATGACTGTGATTTCTGTTAGATATAATGGTATAAGTGACGTAACCGATAAACTTAAGCTCGTTTGAAAGTTTTTATTGGATTTTTGATCAAATTTAGTGACGAAACGGTGATCACATCTGTAAATGTAATGGTATAAGTGACATATTCAACAAAACGCACTTTTCTCTTCGTTAAATTTTTTCGTAGAAGACTGAACCGATTTAGGCCCGGACGGCTAGGCTTATATGGAAACCACTACTAGTTCATTAACACTCCGAATACCAAGGGGGTAAAAAAAGTGGAACGCTAATTTTGACTGACTATATCTCTGCCATTTTTGGACCGATTTCAAAAATTTTCTTACCATTAGAAAGATAAATTCATTCGGAATAAAATCCATTTAAATCTATGGAAAACCGAATATTCTATTCAAAGTTGTTATAAAAAGTTCCAACTAAAATCTGTTGAAAAAAAGTGGGAACGCTTATTTTGGCTGGCCATATCTCAGCTGTTAAAAGTCCGATTTTGAAAATTTGTTTATCATTAGACAAAGACGCATCTGTATCACAACATAAATGGAACAGAAAATTTTTCAATTACACTTTGTTAATGAAAGTTATGATCAAAAACGTAACCAAAAGTCCAAACATAAATTATCGAAAACTTCGCATTTTCGACATAACTTAAAATTCAAAGCGACGACATATGCATTTTTATATAACAATAAATTGCATTTGACATCAGCTATGTATTTTAGAAGAAATCAATTTCAACTTTCCTGAAAATGTCTCAAAAAATTCGATATTTCACAGAATATTAGAATATATCAGAATATTAGAAGTATTCGAAGAATGCTAAATAAAGTATTTTTGTACACCAATCGATAGAATTTGATACCAGCTATAATTTACGGGAAAAAGTAGTTTTAAATTTACTAAAGAAAATCCAAAGATTAGATATTACTTAGAAATTTTAAAATTAAAATAAAATGGAACCTGTTTGAAAATTAGCATGAAATTCATATTGAATATTTAGGAATTGTTGATCACTAATCGATTGAATATTGCTTCAATTAAAATTTTTAACTGGAAATTCTATCATATTTACTAAAAATCTCAAGAAATTTTGTATTTTTACGGAAATTTTCGAATGTTAGAGTTTTTTGTGACTTAGCTAAGCACGCATTCGAGAATGTTCGTTTACCAACCGACAAAATTTACTTCCTACTCAAATTTCAAGAGTGAAATAGTTGATCTATTATTTACCAAAAATCTCAAAAAATCGATATTTTCACAGAAGTTTTCAAAATTGAAGAAGTTGTAGGCACTTACGTGGATTTGACGTAAGTGCACGTCTAAGAAATTTTGCTTACCAACTCAATGAACTTAGCAACGTGTAAAATTCTAGGAGTAAAATCTTATATTTATATCAAGATCTCAAAAAATCTACATTTTCGTGGAAGTTTTCGAATTTAATATATTGTAAAATGTAGAACAAACATCTATGATATTTTATGCAGATTGAATTTGGTATTAGCTAAAATTTGTAGAAAATTTCATTGAACTCGATTGAACTTCGAAACTGGTAAAATATGTAGAGTGAAATAATTTGGTTTTCGTGTAAAAAAATAAAAAATCCATATTTTCACCGCCATTAGCATTAGCATTAAGTTCGGATTATTAACTGATTGAAATATGTATACATTCACAAAAATAGGGGTTCGGGATGGTGGAGTGGCCCAATTTTACGCGTAGCAGCTGTTACACAGGAGCGGATCAGACTTAACACCAATATATCAAGTATATAATCAAAAATCCATTTCAAATTTTTCGCAGATCGCTTGCCACAAGCACTACTTTGCAAATTTGTTGAGTTCCTTCTTCCGAAAACTCTACGAAATATCCAAGCGGTGTTCGATTTGATGTACGTAATGTTACCTGTTCAATCGATTGATGAACACAAAATCTTGGATGTTTTCTTGGCATTCCTCGTTAAGTTCCTAGTACTGTTAAGATTTGAAAATGTAAGTAAAAATATCGAGTTTTTATTAGATTTTTAGTATATATAGGATTTTTTTTGCTATAAACTTAAGCTAATACCAAATTCAATCTACATAAAAGATCATAAATGTTTGTTTCACACTTTCCAATATATAAAATTCGAAAACTTCCACGAAAATGTAGATTTTTTTAAGATCTTGATGCAAAACAAGATTTTACTCCTAAAATTTTACACGTTGCTAAGTTCATTGAGTTGGTAAGCAAAATTTCTTAGACGTGCACTTACGTCAAATCCACGTTAGTGCCTACAATTTCTTCAATTTTAAAAACTTCTGTGAAAATATCGAATTTTTTGAGATTTTTGGTAAACATAATAAATAAAATTTTTGAAATTTTAGCTGAAAGTAAATTTAGTCGGTTGGTATACGAACATTCTTGAATGCGTGCTTAGTTAAGTCACAAAAAACTCTAAGATTCAAACATTTCTGTAAAAATACAAAATTTCTTGAGATTTTTAGTAAATATGATAGAATTTCCTGTTAAAAATTTTAATTGAAGCAATATTCAATCGATTGGTGATCAACAATACCTAAATGTTCAATATTAATTTCATGCTAAGTGTCAAACAGGTGTAATTTTAAAATTTCGGTGAAATATCTAATATCTTTTGGATTTTTTTTAGTAAATTTGGAACTATTTTTTCCCGTAAATTGTAGCTGGTATTAAATTCATGCGATTGGTGTACAAAATTGCTTAGCTGTATTTAGTATTCTTAAAATACTTCTAATATTCTAGAATTTCTGTGAAAATATCGCATTTTTTGAGACATTTTCAATAAAGTTAAAATTGTTTTCTTCTAAAACATATAGCTGATGTCAAATGCAATCTATTGGTATATAAAAATGCATATGTCGTGGCTTTGAATTTGAAGACATGTCGAAAATACGAAGTTTTCGATAATTTATGCTTGGACTTTTGGTTACGTTTTTGACCATAGCTTTCATTAACAAAGTGTAATTGAAAAATTTTCTGTTCCATTTATGTTGTGATACAGACGCGTCTTTGTCTAATGATAAACAAATTTTCAAAATCGGACTTCTAACAGCTGAGATATGGCCAGCCAAAGTAATTCCGAATGAATTTATCTTTCTAATGGTGAAAAAAATTTTGGAATCGGTCCAAAAATGGCTAAGATATAGTCAGTCAAAATTAGCGTTCCGACTTTTCATTTCATTGGTAGTCCGCGTAATTTTTTACCCCCTTGGTATTCGGAGTGTTAAAGAGGGTTGAAGTACAAACAGTTGTCACTTATGGTTCCGGTGATATAATGGTATAAGTGACGTAAACCACCAATCTCATTACCGCCCATTTTTTCAATATGGATAAACTCATTTCAATAACTTTAGGCTCGTTCGAAACTAGAATTGGGTTGTGGATCGAGTTTGAAGAACATATGGGTGATACATGAAATTTCGGAGATATGAAGGCATATGTTAAGTGACGTAATCGGCAAATAATTTGTTCTTTCTATCTGCATAATTATTTTAGAAAGTGACCAATGATCACGATCAAATGTATCACTGCTGATACACTTGGTTTGGTATACGTTGCCCAATAAGTTACATAAGCGCTGAAGTATACTTTTATGAACACGAATCATTCGGAATGAATTGGTATCTTAAAATGAGTCCAAATTATGTCAGAAATAATCCGAATAAAAAAGACAAAAATATGTGTTAATGAGACTGTGTCGATGACAAGGGAAAGGAAAAAAACGCCACTAAGTGAATTATTATTAGGTTTGTTACAAACAGAGCTTATATCAGTCGCTATATTCGCTACTGTACGATACAAATTTGATAGCTTACTTCACTGGACAGTTGCCAACTAGGATCTACAAATCACCATGCTTTGAGTGTCTGAGAACCGGTATGTCAAAACTTAAATCCTCCTGATATTTCACTCGGTAGGACGCTCATTAATTACCGATGAAATTGATATTATCTTCATTCCTCCTGTCACTACATGATTACGTTGCGACTAAATAATATTCGAACAGCATATATTTTGAAATATAATCATTTACTCAATGAACTTCAAGTCCGATGACTTTTTTCAAAGAATATCAATTTATCGATTTATGTGCATGTTAGTACTCTCTTCGTTTTTTTACTTCAACAGGGAATAGGAGAATGAGAAAGAAAACAAGAGTAAGAGTCACTTGTCTTTTACTCAGTATACTTCTACTTGGTCATAGAACTATCGAGTATTTCATTAGCTGAAAACTTAATTTAAATAGTTTAAACAATAGACTCAAATACTAGAGTATTAGATTTTGAGAATCGTAAAATAATCTGCACTGGAAAAAGCATAAACAATCAACATACTTCATACATTCTGCTCAACACCCACGGGTTATAAAAACCACACAGGTTTTAATGATCGCATCATCAACAATGAAATGTAATTCAAGATTTCGCTGGCTATCGCTTAGCGATAATCCACAGTATGTACCGAACGAGGAATTCGCCATAAAACAATCGTTTAGGTAAGCTGTAACGATGCTAGCGATGATCCACAAGTATTTTTATGAGGAAATTTTATGGCCCACCATGACTAACGGTTTTTCGCGGTTGTTTTGTACGGTGTGTCTTATTTACTGATGCGGGGGAGTAGAAGTAAATGCTTTTCTCGAAGTTTCCAGTGATTTCCCGAGTAGTTATCGACCCGACTTCAGTATCAAACTCAAACAACAACTTTTAATTATACCGAAATTGAACTTATTTCGCAACAAGCGGAACGGAATGAAGGTCTTTCAAGCAAATAGTGAAAGTTTTGAACTGGTTCTGTAGATACTAGCATCATATACTAGTATTAACATTCTTGAAATGCGAAATGTAGTTTGAATGACAGGAACTGACTCGCTGTGTTCTAGCTTCCAGCCAGTGTCCTTGTTTAGTTGCAGTCAACCATCGCAGTGCAACGAAATTGGGACTTTTGTTTTAATGTTTTGGTAAAAAAATAAATTGATATTGTGGTTATTCGTCCTAAAGGGTCAGAACATACAGTAGAAAGCACAGAGGTAGTGGCTTAAAACAACGATTGGTTTTAGTTTTAAATTTAGGTAACATTGAAACATTCTATGGAAAACATAGGGCCCATTGTTTAACACCTTTGCAGTATTTTTGCAATAGAAGTACGAACATGTCACTAATCATTTGGATGCGCCTTCGTTGTTTTCAGATGATGTTTTTTCCGTTCCGATTTTTCCTAGGAAAAACTTTGTAACAATTTTCGAAAACATTAAAACAAAATACAGCATAGATTTTGAGTGGCATTTCTTTGCAACCTCGCACGGTAAGAGACCATGTGATGCAATCGGTGGAATATTAAAACGAATGGTAACAAGAGCTTGGCAAGAGAACATAAACATCCAATAACAAATGAGACAGCATTATACTATTGGGCTTCTAAAAGGAATCAAGATAGTTTCACAGAATTCTTGTTTTGTCATATGTCACATGAGGAATGTGGCTAACAACACATACAACCTTTTTTAAAATTAGTCTTGAGTGAAAAAATCTCTAGACCAGTGAAAAATAATTTTATTTGCTATACCGATCACACATGTAAAGTCTAATGCATATCCAAGGGGGTCGTGCCAGAATTTTGCCATTTTTGGACGATTTGGCGCGGAATTGCTCCCATACAATATAACACATTACTCAAATAAGTCATGTGACTGACACATAGATGGCGATATCATTGTCAAATCCATATAACGTTTATTAAGTACCAACTTTCAAAAGAAAGTGTGTGCAATTTTATTACATTTCGATAAGTGACAGCCATTTAAGAGAAATTACTTTTGTCATTTCAATATAATGGATTCAAAACTGTTTCGTGTGTTTATTTTTCATTGCTTCTTGGTGAAAAAAATATTGTACAAGCTCAGCAATGGTTCCAGAAGTAGGGATGTCCGATACCGAGTCGATACTTTGAAGTATCGATACTTTCTTTCGAGAATCGGGTATTTTTGGTATCGATAATACATCAAAGCGATACTGTTAGTATCGATACTTTAGGTCTCAATACTGGCAGTATCGCAACAGATTGAAGTCAATTCCCATTACTACAAAATATTTTTTTTTCAATTATAGATTCTTTAACCTTAAGGTTATTATAGAGGCTTCAACCTTGAGGTCATCAAATCCAGGACGGCTGAGTAAAAGGCATCGACTAACCCATCACGCTATATCGTTTTATCGTGAATATTTCTTGTTTTATTCAACGTATCATCATAATTTTTTTACACGTCATCGGAGATTTCAGCAATTTGTGATAACATTTCCAGTAATATAACCACAAATAACTCGATATTAAAATTTCATATTTGGTAAGTGAAAAAGGTAAAAATTTGATGCTTCTTTTATTCTAGCCTGCGTAGTTGTTTCATTCAGTTCAGATCGGAATCCAGGTCAAGAATCCAATTCTAGTGTTCAGCTCTGAAATTTGGTTTAAAAATCCAAGATCAGATTTTATTTTTCGTTTTCATAATCAAGATCTAATATTCTGTTCCTCGTCCGGTTTCCAGGTCCAGAATTGAAATCTAGAATTCTAGAACTTGGTCATAATTTAAGATTTTTTTTCTAAGCCTGGTTTATGGACCCGAAATCTGGAACATAGATCAGGATCTTGGTTCTAGACCTAGACTCTGGAGCTAAAATTTGGAAAAGAATTTTTTTTACTTGAATATAAATTTTGAAATAGAATTCTGGATTTGGAATATAGGTTTAGGCCAGAATACAATTGCAAAACTCCTAACCAGACTTCGGACCTATAATTTAAGTTCAGAGTTCGGAAATTGAGTTCTGAACCTCAAGTTCTGGAACTGCAGCCCGAAAATCTGGATCAAATTCAGATCTAAAACTCAGCTTCATTTCCAGGATTTTTTTCTAAAATGCTTTCCAGAACCAGGTTTCAGTTAGAGAATGCTGGTTTAGAATTAGAATACAAAACTCATTTTTACAATTCTAGAAGTGTAACTGAATTCAGAGACTAGATTCTGAAGATTTCTGAACTATATTCCGCATCTGGATTATACAACTCAGTTTCGAAGCTAAATTCTGGATCCGATTTTGAAAATTGAATCCTGGATCGGACTATCAAAGAATCCTGGTCTCGAATTCAGTTACAGATCTCAGGTTCAGTGATCAGCTCAACAATCTAGATTCAGAATTCATTTCTTGGACTTAGTTTCAGAATTCAGTTCCAGTATCATCAAAATTGAGTTTCAGGATTTAGGTCCAGAATTCATTTTATTCGTATGCCATGCCATCCGGTTATGACATAACCCACCTCGCTTTTTTTCTTCGACTTCGATGAAGCGCCAGGCTCGCGCATGTATTGGTATGACGTGGAGTAGCCGTCGTTGAAATTCGTTCTCGACAATCTCGCGTCGTCCCACAGGTACACTGAAATAGAGTTCAGTTACAGAAAACACGTACATAAAGGCCATACTCACTGAGGATTCAATCATTTCAATTTTTCACACTCGTTGGACTTTCTTCCAGTGCGCCTGTGGGACGACGCGAGATTGTCGAGATCGAATTTCAATGACGGCTAGTCCACGTCATACCAATACATGCGCGAGCCTGGTGCTTCCGTTCAGTCCGTCCTCGGTACCGTCATAATGGCAATAGGATTTGGCTTTTAGTGGAGTATTCATATATCGACATATAGGTTATGACATGAAAATTTTTAAGAGAATATGTGAAATGTGAAATCATCATGGCTCCAACACATAGTGGCGGATAATCTTTGACAGGGATTAAAAGTCGCGAATTGATTTATTTTATTTTGAAATGATTGCTGTGCAAGTATCAATTGATACGTACAGGTATTGATACTTTATTGCCTTTTGATACCTTGTATCGATTCCCAAAATTTCGGTATCCCGATACCCTAGGTATCGATACTTTGCCTTCCGAGTAGCATCCCTATCCAGAAGTGTTTTTCGGACTTTGCTTCATCGAAAAGAACCATTTGTTATTGGTGTACTGAATTTAAACGTGGTGTTACAGTCATTCATTATGATGCACATTTTGGTCATTCAGTTGAGGTGGTTACTCCAGAAAACATCAAAAACGTTCACATCTAATCGTAAATTGAAATTGTGTGAGACAACCGAGGCCGTAAAGATATAAGAAGGCAGCATGTTTACAATTATGCATGAATATCTGACCATGAGAGCTCGTCTCAAAGTGGGTGCCGCGTTTACTCACAATCGACCAAAAACAAAAAAATTGTTGCATCAATATATGCCAATGGATGAAACATGGAACCATCACTTTACTCCGGAATCAAAACGATCATCATCTGAGTGGACTGTTGCCGGTGAACCATGTCCGAAGCGCCACAACAGTTAGCTGGGAAGGTTATGGCTCCAGTATTTTGCGATGCACATGGTATAATTTTTATCGACTATGCTGAGGAAGAATGAACTATCGGTAGCGAATGCTATATAGCGTTGTCGTTTGAATGTAAAAATCAACGGAAAACAACAGATAAAAACACTGTTTCACCAAGACAATGTATCGATTCACAAGTCGATGGCAACAATGGTTAAATTGAACTAATTACTTCGAACTGCTTCCTCATCCACCGTATAGTCTAGATCTAACCCCTAGTGACAACTGGCTATTCGCATATCTGAAAAAAAAATGCTCGTCGGCGAGAAATTCAACTCAAATAAAGAAGCACTTGCTGAATGTAAAGCCTACTTTGAGGCAAACGACTAATCCTTTTACAATAACAGTCACGAGAAGTTAGAGAAGCGTTGAAATGACCCAGGTAACTAGTAAGCACTAATAATGGCATTAAAGTAGCCTTTTATGAGCACCAAAAATGCTTATAGCTCTATATCTGCAATTTGAAAGCTCATTTGTTGTTAATCAATCAGAATTCAGCTTTTAGAATGCACACCAGCCATAAAAAGTTTTTTCTATAAATAGCCGTATGTTTTGCTACAGTCGGCTTTAATTCAGTTTCAAGTGCGATTGAAATTGTTTTCATAATGCGGCATTAATTAGAGCTCATTGGGGGAATGGCTTGCTCTTTAATCATCAATGAATCAAACCGATTGAGTGATGTGTTAGATTTTTTTTCGGAACGGATTTGATGATTAAATGCCGGGGAAAAAGATGTTTTAAATCGTTCCGAAAGCTAAGTTGACAATTTCCACATTATTATTAATTGTTTGAAACTCCCTGCAATATGTGCATTTTCAGAACGACTCTTACAAGTAGATTTATTTATTTATTCGGAAGATAGATGCGTTGGATGCAGGAAAACGAGGAATCCTAGATTGCTTCTGGTTTATCGATATATTTTGGAAGCCATTACAATATAAATGTGTTCCGAAACGGTTTTGACAAGTACACAAACGAAAATGGTGTTTTAAGTTCTAGTGATTCAATCCGTTTCAACAACATACGTGTTTGAATAGTTTTCTAAAAATATCTTTAAACCCGAGGATTCCATTATGGTTTCTGAAATGATCTTTTTTTTTTTTTTTTTAATTTGTTTAAGGACCTTTTAAACTTTGTCATTCAGGTCCGTTGAAATGATCTGAAATGTCATTTTCCGACAAAGTCAAAGTCAAAATCTTGGCAGTACATTACTTTTGTGGAATCTGGCCTTTCTGTTACAAAAGACTTCGCAGCCGATTCAAAGCGTACAGAATCATTGTATGGCTAGTAATACGATCCTACTGACACTAAGAATACTTCCAGGTCGGAGCTCGAACATATGACAACTGGTTTGTAAGACCAGAAAGACTTTTTTTTACGAAGCAATTTCTAAATAACGTAAACTATTTTTACGAACTGATTCGATTCAAGAACCCCATTATTCGACCCATTTCGGACAAAACTGGGAAAACTCATTTAATGGGTAAGTACCATTTTCACAATAATGGGTAGGACGAATAAGGAGTGTATCGAAAATAAGCTATCCACATACATTTGTGTTGTACGCATGTATTTGTGATGGTTTTTCATGCTCAGATCACAGCATGCTGTGCGTTTGACTGTCAGTTTTCGTTTGTTTACTTGTTTGTGCGGTGGAAATTCTGCGTTTTAGAAATGTCGTGTATTGAAAATTAAGTGAGAATTAAGGTTCTGGACACATGGCTAAGTGAGAAGGGTATTACTATGCGAAAATTGGCGAAGCGGTTTGAAATTCATCATGCCAGTGTTAAAACCATCATTAATAAGTTTGGGGAACACTACTCTTTGAATGCGCTACCAGGAAGAGGCATAAAACCCGGTTCTTCCAACCCGAAACTGGACCAGAAAGTGGTATCTCTAATTATGAAAAACAAATCAATGTCAATACGTGATTTGGCCAAAAAAGCAGGAACGATTGTCGAAATGATCCAGTGTATCAAGAGGCGAAATCACCTGAATACCTACAAGTAGCAGAAAATCTCGAAACAAAGTGTAGAACAGAAGAAGCGAGAATGGGAGGTGTGAGCATCAAAGCAGTTCGTAACTCGATTCGAATGTATGGGGACAGTATTGGTGATTGCCGAAAATTTGACAGAAGCTGCTTGATATTTATCAATATTGTATACAACATTTTCAATCCGGTAGAAGATGCTACAAGAACTCGAGTCTCTCGATGCATGAACCGCGGGAGAATTTTTCTACATTTCTTCGCTCCACTTCATACTCTGAGTATTTCACGCCCTTAAAAAAATTACGGTCTGATAATGGTTGGTTCTGTGTGGAATTTACCAAGAGAGAATCGCAAGTTGACAATTATCGCAGAAAATATTTTTTCAATATTTCAAAACCCTTGTGTGGAGCATTCACATATATTTTCATAGACACAAAGGTTACATGCACATAGTTAGAATAAGCGGCAATAGTAAAATGATTCTACCGTAATTATCTACTGCCCATACATAATTGGAATGCGAAACGAGAATAAGCAACCGTTTGTTGTTTCAGAGAGAATCGTCACAGATGCGAGCTAACCTTTGATTCTCAGACAGGTCATCGAGAGAAATTCGCTCTCGCACTGGTGTCTGTTCTATGTTAAATTAACCATGCCGGTTTTTTGTTGCTGCGATGATATCCGTCTCTCTTTGGTAGCACTGATTGAATCGTGTGAAGAATTGCTAGTGAGCGCTCTTTGATACGATAAAAGCCATCCTTGCATGGGGAGAAGATTATCTTTGAGGACAAGGAAAAATCTTAACGTGATCTTGGCCCTTAAAAAAATCTTAACAAAAAACCTTGGTATACAGTGTTTCCGTACGATATGTTATCAAAAAGCTGGGAACCTGCCAGAGTGCTGAAATGAACTGAGGACAAGCCATATCAGTCGAATCAAAGGCACGTAAGTTAAACGATTACCTACTGTGAGAAATATTAGCATGCACAATCATTCGTGAAATTCGATTATAAAATGCTACTGTTCGACCAGTTCGGACAGAGTCTCGAAGATGCCGATAAGTCGTTTTTTACATAAAAAATCAGTAGAAAGTTAATTGTTTGGCAAGCAATTTGTGAGTGTGGAAGACGAAAATGCTTGCAACTGTGCCTACTTTCTATAGTCGAAATTCAACATAATCCATTACTATTTTGGCCGGATTTGGTATCAGTGCATCATGGGAAGGACTCGTTAGCCTGGTACAAAGTCAGTGGAATTCAAACTGTTCTCAGACCAGACCAATTGAAGCATCTTGGACCCTGACAAAGTTATTTTTGCGGAAAACTGATAAGGCAGCAGATTTCAATACAACTTTTGAAATAGTCTGGAACAAAGTATCCAAAATCGTTGGCAAACAGTCTGCGCTGAAGCTAATGAGAAGCACAAGAACAAAAGTTCGCTCCGGAAATGTCACGTCGAACTGTTGTAAGGTATAATAGAGAACAGAACAATGAAAAACAAATTGATTCAACCAAAAACTAAGCTCGCATTGTTATTTTCAAACCGTGTTTAGATTTGCTGGGACGTCCTATATCTATTTATCATGCATGTCCTGAGCGGATCTAACGTACCATTTCCCACTTTATTCATTTCGATTGAAGCGAGCTAACCAAAGTTCGTAGGTTTCTGATAGCCTTTCTAGTTGGGTACGGTACCTACATTCATCTCGGCTCCAGTTATTTATCTTATACGAAAGCCATTAGCTAGATTGAGATTTGCTGTCCCTGCTCGATAGATGGATTTTAGGTGTAAGATGAAATCAGGTGCATTTGCTATTATACATAAAATGTTTTATATGAAGCGAAACCACCTGAAAGTAATTAGATTAAGATTTATGAGAATACCATAAACTTCTGACACGTTTTGCTAAATTATTCCTTGTTTGTTTGTTAATATGCGATATTTATAGCTCTTTTTCTCTCCTTTTCTCTCTCTCTCTCTGACAAAATGTCTGAAATTCTTGGTTCATATTTCATATTAGCATGGTTAATGAATGCTCCATCGAGCAGACGAAAGTGGCACAAAACTGTACATACTCCTATCCGTCTTATGTTTCGTCCCACTTTCCACATCCCGACGGCTCCGTTCAACGTGTCCTGAATATTGTATTGTCGGAATTCCCCAGCTCATTTTTTATTCCATTGCACATTCTGTGCTCACATCAAAAACGAGCATTCCACATAATTTGTGCTTTTCGGATCTTTCCTCCGGTTCCGGTTTTTTTTTATCCTGGGTCAGCTGCAGATGAGTCACTGTTGTCTCTTTCTTTTGGTTGGTTGAATCCGGTATTCGGAAACTTCCAACAAACCTTCAATCTGTGCAAAAATTTCGTACATTTTGGGATAGCTTCGCTCCTCCGACAAAGATGTACCAGCAATGAAGCAGCAATTGAACCTTTATTTCTACTTTAGCAAATTGGAAGCTCTTTTTTTCGATCCGTTCATCCAATCGAACAGATTACTCATGAGAAATGAGATATAACCAGTTCGGCGGGAACGGTTCGTTGATTAGCAATCAGAAATTCTAGACAGGATTCATCGTCAAATAACCGTCACAATTTCGCCAAGAACTTTTGAAACAATCTTACGCAGTTGGTCCTTGCCGAAGCACAACGCAGAGACGTCTAGTGAATGATTAATCTACTCCCGACTGTTGTCTCCGATTGTCTCGTTGAGTCACATTTTTTTGTAATTTTTCCGAGGCTGTGTGGCAAGCAAAATGGTTTCGCCAACAGGTTATACAATGTCATGTGTTCTTCCCCTGGAGGGAAAAGCACCGAATGGATGCGATGTTCGCATCGATGTGAAGACATTTTCGAATGGGTGCCCTCGGGATTCGAAATTTTGCATGCACGCGAGCTTTCACTTGCCTTATTGTGAGTTCAGCGAAACATTTATAAACGTAGGCACGTTTTGCCTCTTGCGATGACTTTACACTCTGATGAGTGTCTCCGTTTTCTTGTCGTTACGGAGATTGCGAATTCTTAACGTGATTCTAAGGAAGGCTTTCGGAAGTTATTATCGTACCTAGCAGTCTCGTGACAGATTGGAAATGATGTCTTATCGACACTTTTATCACGTGAAATTCAAATTTGGAAGTGCCCAATTTTTAAGTCATATTGTTTAATGGTTTTAAATCCTTAAATCGATTTTTAGATCGAATGATACAATCATGGTTGAATTCCGAGAAATTCAGTTATGACATGACTGAGTGGAAACATATATTGGAGAAGCCAGATGAATGAGAAACTCACAGAAAAGATATTTTTTTGGAAGAAGATACTTGATATAAGTGCTTGAGGGGAAAATAGGTATAGATCCGGAAGAAAAAGTGTTTGTTGTCTGATGAACAAAGAAGATGTTTGGATATGTTTGGTACCGATCGTAGGCGGATCATTACGAGACACTGTAGAAATTAACAACAGGAAACGTGGTAAAATCTAAATCAACTTGCTTCGGTTCGGATGGAACTTTGCACACGTCTTCAGTATACCAAACCATTTGTTTTACACGGAAGGATTCGTCTGGAGAGATTAATTCGATCTAAGAAACTATACAATAAAAACCAGTCTTAATCCACCTAGTGGTGCAATGATGCCTTTCTCATATTACTTATATTTCCAAATATTTCACTGGAAGATTCTGTCAAGAAATTTTGTTTTCTATCTTGAATAAAACTAAGAAAGTTTCTTTGGGTATAAACTAACATCCTTTTCAATTTATAAACAGTTTTGTCAAGTTAATAAGAAACTTTATTTTACATCCTCGCACTAAATTATTGAACATACTTAGCCCTATAGCTCTAGAACCGGAAGTCTGACCCGGATGAAATTAAACAGTAACCTATGAGACTATAGGAACTTTTACTTGAGCCTAAGCTTGTGGAAATCGTTCAAATCATCTCTGAGAAAATTGAGTCAATCTAATTCTAGAGTTTTTGACCACTATTTCTATTACTTCGAACCAGTATAGCCGCAGTCGGTTCGTTTAGTAAGTAACTAATATAGCCTACAAATTGAATCAGTCTTGAGCCAAATCTAGAAGAATTTTACCCTTTTTTTGCATCGTCGCTTTAAATGACGGTGTGCAATTTTAAACACACTTTACCATATGAAAGCATGATGAAATTCAATAGCAACCTTTGTGACTATGAGATTTTTTATTTTATGAGTGATATTATTTGACACACACTCACACACATACACGCACAGACGCATACATTGCTTAGCTCGATGAACTGTGTCGAATGATATAGAACACTCAGCCCTCTGGGCCAATTCTCACTAGCTAATTTTTCAAGAGATTGCATAAACTTTCTATATGAGAAAGGCAGTAAATGTACTTTTATAGAAAAGCATCGTTATCATGATCTTGTAATAACACTAACAAGTAGGTACAAATTGAATTGAAAATTTACATTTTTTACTAGAAAAATATAAATTTGTATGTGGTAACCCTGCACACTATACGATATTGAACAAAGCACGCTGCGAATGGAGCAAAGCCGCACGTACCGTCGCGTACTAGTTCTGCATCGTCATTGACGTCATGACGTCATGAATCGTCATGACGATTTGAATGTTTTGACACTCATCGCCCTATAATTTCGGAACCGGAAGTCGAATCAGGATGAAATTGTACAGTATATTTAAAGACAATGATAGCTTTAATTTGAATCATGATTCGTGAAAATCGGCTTAACCGTTGCTGAAAAATTGAATTGAGTTTCGTTCACTATTACCGGTGCTTTCGGAAGTAGTAGTTTCGGACTAGTAGTCCCAAAGTAGATTTATATATTCACTAACTAACTAGACCTGCGAACTAGATGAATTTAGCATTAAGTTTTATAAAAATGTTCACCTCGTTTCGCCATCGCTTGTGAAAAAATACTCATGAAATTGAAAATTTTCACTAATCGCACTGTAATGTCGGAAGTCGGATCTGGATCATTTTTTCGAGGACTTTTTAAGACCTTTCATTTGAATCTAAGTTTTTGAAAATCGCTCACACCATCTCAGAGAAACGTGTGTGACCTTTTTCCTTTTTTTTTTTTTTTTTTAAATGACTATTTATTGGAATATGAGTTAAAATTAAATTATTAAGATTTAAATTGGGTGTTCAGCCACAAGTGGTGACTTTTCAGCCCTGTTATATATATATATATATGATTTGGTTATTACCATGAAGACATCATTTGCTTCCGCAATTCTGAGATTTTTGTGTAGGGAAAATTCTAAACCTACTTGTATTGTGTAATGGGGAAAAGGAACTTATATACTAACTTACTAACTAATACAGAGAGCGAATCGATTCAATTGAAGATTGCATCGATTTTTGTCGGAATTTGCTTATAATATTATGTGACATTACATCTAATGGTTCTATATTTGTGAGTCTGTGTAACTCATTTGTACTAAACCAGGGAGGACGCTTCAGAATCATTTTCAGAATTTTATTCTGAATCCTTTGAAGCGTTTTCTTCCTGGTGGAACAACAGCTTGACCAAATTGGTACCGCATAAAGCATGGCTGGTCTGAAAATTTGTTTATAAATTAACAATTTGTTTTTTAGACAGAGCTTAGAATTTCTGTTTATAAGAGGATATAAACATTTAATATATTTATTACACTTTGCCTGGATTCCTTCAATGTGATCCTTGAAAGTGAGTTTTTTGTCATACGTTAAACCTAAGTATTTAGCTTGATCAGACCATGTCAATTCCAAGCCATTCAATTTGAGAATGTGATTATTGTTTGGTTTAAGAAAAGAAGCTCTTGGCTTGTGAGGAAAGATAATTAATTGCGTTTTTGCTGCATTTGGTTTAATTTTCCATTTTGACAGATAATCACTGAAAATATTTAAACTTCTTTGTAGGCGACTGCAGATCACTCTTAGATTTCTACCTGTGGCTAACAGACTTGTGTCGTCACAGAATAGCGATTTCTGACAACCAACGGGTAGATTTGGAAGATCAGAAGTGAAAATATTATACAAGATTGGAGCTACACTCGAACCCTGCGGAACACCGGCTCGTACGGGTAGCAATTCAGATTTACAATTCTGATAGCTAACCTGAAGAGTACGATCAGTTAAATAATTTTGAATCATTTTGATCAAATAAATAGGAAACTGGAAATCAGACATTTTTGCTATTAAACCTTTGTGCCAAACACTGTCGAATGCTTTTTCTATGTCTAGAAGAGCAACTCCAGTGGATAACCCAGAAGATTTATTTGCTTTTATCATGTTCGTTACTCTGACAAGTTGATGAGTAGTTGAATGTTCATGACGAAATCCAAACTGCTCTGGTAAAAAAATTGAATTCTCATTTATATGAGTCATCATTCTTAACAAGATAATTTTTTCAAAAAGTTTACTGATAGAAGAAAGTAAGCTAATTGGGCGATAACTTGATGTTTCTGCTGGGTTTTTATCAGGTTTTAGGATAGGAATTACTTTAGCGTTTTTCCATCTTTTTGGGAAGTAAGCTAATGAAAAACACTTGTTGAAAATTTTAACCAGGAGTCTCAAGGCAACATCGGGAAGATTTTTAATAAGAATATTAAAAATTCCATCATTACCAGGAGCCTTCATGTTTTTAAGTTTTCTAATAATTGATTTAATTTCATCAAAATTCGTCTCAATAATGTCATCGTGTGATAACACTTGAGTTGAAATATGATCATATTTCAGTGAGACTTCATTTTCAATAGGACTCACAACGTTCAAATTAAAATTGTGGACACTCTCGAACTGCTGAGCAAGTTTTTGAGCTTTTTCGCCATTTGTAAGAAGTATTTGATTTCTTTCCTTGAGAGCAGGAATAGGTTTCTGAGGTTTCTTAAGAACCTTAGAAAGTTTCCAGAAAGGTTTAGAATATGGTTTAATTTGTTCAACTTCTTTAGCGAAATTTTCATTTCGCAAAAGAGTAAATCTATGTTTAATTTCTTTTTGTAAATCCTTAACTATGTTTTTCATAGCAGGATCACGAGAACGTTGATATTGTCGTCGACGAACATTCTTCAACCGAATGAGCAGTTGAAGATTGTCATCGATGATAGGAGAATTTAATTTAGTTTGAGCTTTGGGAACTGAAAGATTTCTAGCTTCGATAATATAATGATTCAAATTATCAATTGCTGTGTCGATATCCGCAGAATTTTCTAAAATAGTTTCATGATCCACATGATTTTCAATGTGAGATCTGTAATCCAACCAATTTGCTCTATGATAGTTGAAAATAGAACTAATTGGATTAATTATAGCTTCGTTGGAAAGTCTGAATGTTACAGGAAGATGATCTGAGTCAAAATCAGCATGAGTAATCGGTTCACTACAAATGTGACTTTGATCTGTTAGAACCAGATCAATTGTAGACGGGTTTTTCACGGAAGAGAAACAAGTAGGATTACTGGGATGAAGAACTGTAAAGTAACCAGCTGAGAGTTGATTATGAAGTATTTTACCATTACTGTTATTTTGTCTACAATTCCACTGGACATGCTTAGCATTTAAGTCCCCTATTACGAAAAATTTCGATCGATATCTTGTAAGTTTTTGCAAATCGCCTTTAAAGAAATTTAATTGTTCGCCGGTGCATTGGAATGGCAAATATGCTCCAGCGATGAAATAAATTCCATGAATGGTTTCAACTTCGATTCCCAAGCTTTCAATAACTTTAGTATTGAAAGAAGGTAAAATTCGATGTTTAATTTGCCGTTGGACAAAAATGGCAACTCCACCACCAATTCCAGTAAACCTGTCAAATCGATGAACCACATAATGTGGATTACTTTTCAATTTTACATTTGGTTTAAGAAAAGTTTCTGTCACAATGGCAATATGAATTTTGTGAACTTTGAGAAAATTATAAAATTCATCTTCACTCGATTTCAAAGATCGAGCATTCCAATTTAAAATATTCAAATAATTATTTAACATCACTGTTAAATTTTAAATTCATTATAATATTATTTGCAAATTTCCATCCGATTTGAAATGCTTCAAAAAGTGATGAAGTCGAATTCATTTGGATGATCATTTGAAAAAGTTGATCTTGTAGGTAGATCATTTTATTTTCAGTTATATCGCCTAAATCGACTTCATTTAAAGAAGCGAATGGCATTGAAGGAATATTTATAGGTAGACTGCCATTAGAAGAAGATGATTTGGCCGGTCTACCTATTAATAAATTGTTTTCGTTAGAAGAAGAACTGCAAGGCGGTCCTGTGTTTTGATTATTTACATTAGAAGAAATAGGAGATAGATTTCTACCTAATATACCAGCATAAGTGAAATTAGAAGAAGATGATGACGAGGTCGATCTACCTGTCAATAAATTGTTTTCGTTAGAAGACGAATTGGCAGGTGCCTTAGAAGAATTTTCAGGTATGTTCTGTAAATTTAAGGTCGTTGATTTGACTTGTTGTCTAAGCGAACGAGCGTTTAAAATTTTTTCCCTGACAGGACATTTCAAATAATTGGATTTATGATTTCCATTGCAATTTGAACATGAAAATTTATCAGTGGTTTCATTCATTGGACAAGCGTCTTTCGAATGCGATTTACCACAATTCAAACACCGTATATCCATATGACAATTTTTGGTTCCATGACCGAAGCCTTGGCAACGACGACATTGCGTTAAGTTTGCAATACGATTATGCCGTTTATAATGTTCCCAATGAATTTTAATGTGGGAAATGAAACGTACTTTTTCTAAAGTTTTCAAATTGTTTACATCACTTCGATTGAAGTGTATTAGGTAAAGTTCATGGGAAATTCCAGAGCGTGGTTTAGAAGTACCATTCGCTCTTTTTTTCATAAGTATTACTTGGGAAGGGGCAAAACCAAGCAATTCTTTTAGTTCATTTTTAATTTCATCAATACTTTGATCATTTGATAATCCTTTCAAGACAGCCTTGAAGGGTCTGTCTGATTTTATATCATATGAATAAAATTTATGAAGTTTTTCGGACAAATATCGAATAAGACGTTCGTAATCTTCCAATCCATCCACCAAGACTCGACATTCTCCTCTTCGTCCGATTTGAAATGAGACTTTTACTTCCGGGAGAAAAGTAGAAAGCTCAGTACGGAATGCTTTGAAGTCGGAAATCATCACCGTCACTGGTGGCATAGATTGATGTTTCTTCCCAGAACGACAAGCGTCCATTTTGGGAATTTTTGAAGAATTTTCTTCTATGTCGCTACAATCGGATTCAGGAAGAATCTCGTAAATATTGTTAGACGGCATAGGATCAGCGGAAGGGAAATCCGTCCGTTGTCTTTTATTTTTACATTCAGATTCTATAAGATCGTGAATGTTATTAGAAAAATGTTGAATAACGGATTGTGATTTATTCCGTATTGAATTATTTTTAGCCTTAGGCTTGTTGCCTTTCCGGTTGGACGCAGGCATTTTTGAAATTAATGAAATTTTAAATTAAATTAACTAGGCTAAATTAGTCTTCGATTAGACTCCTAGCTAGCCTTAAAAAAGGCTGATTAATTTCTTAGTCACTCTAATATCACTCTTTGTATCACTTAGTCACTCTAATATCACTCTTTGTATCACTTAGTCACTTAGTTAGTGATTCAGGTAGCCTTGAAAAAGACTGAAGCCTTGAATCAATGAAACTCTAGGTAGCCAGAAAAAAAAATTTCAGGAGCCAAGAGCTATACGCGTGCGGTGCGAACGACTGTTCAACACCGACTGACCTTTTTCCTTTTTTGGTGCATATCATCATGTAATTCCGGAATCGTAAGTCGGATCCAAATGAACACGGGAACTTTGTATGGGACCTTAAGAACTTTCATTTAAATCTAAGTTTGTGAAAATCGGTTCAGCCATCTCTGGAAAATTGAGTGACATTATTTGTCACATACACACATACATACATACTCACAGACATTTTGTGAGTGCGACGAACTGAGTCGAATGGTATATAATACTCGGCCCTCCGGGCCTCGGTTGTAAAGTCGGTTTTCACAGAGATTGCATAACCTTTCTATATGAGAAAGGCAAAACCTGTTTTAATCCACCAAGAGGTGTGATGAAACCTTTCTCAAATTATCCATTATCTCCTACATAAGTAGTGTATCGAAAATAAGCTATTCACATACATTTGTGTTGTACGCATGTATTTATGATGGTTTTTATGCTCAGATCACAGCATGCTGTAAGTTTGGCTGTCAGTTTTCGTTTATTTACTTGTTTGCGCGGTTGAAATTCTGCGTTTTCAAAATGTCCCGTATTGAAAAGGAAGTGAAAATTACGGTTCTGGACACATGGCTAAGTGAGAAGGGTATAAATATGCGAAAATTGGCGAAATCGGGTTCTCCCAACCTGAAACTGGACCTGAAAGTAGTATCTCTAATCATGAAGAACAAATCAATGTCAATCCGTGATTTGGCCAAAAAAGCAGGAACGAGTGTCGAAATGATCCAGTGTATCAAGATGCGAAATCACCCGAATACCTACAAGTAGCAGAAAATCTCGAAAAAAAAGTGTAGAACAGAAAAAGCGAACAGCAACAAGGGCCCGGAAATTGTATTTGCGTCTTGGGCAGTGTCCGGACGCATGCGTTTTGATGGACGATGAGACTAATGTAAAGGAGGACTCAAAAACCCTTCCAGGTCCACAATACTATGTGAGCGATGCGGACAGGTCGATTCAAGTGGAGAAATTCGATCGAAAAATACTGGTATGGCAAGCAATATGTTTCTGTGGTTTGACGTCAACCAATTTTTACACTACCGGAACTATAAATGCAGAAATCTATCGATCTGAGTGTCTCCAGAAGAAATTGCTGCCTTTATATACGAAGCATAGTACTGTTTTGGCTGGATTTAGCGTCGGCTCACTATGCCAAAACCACTCTCAATTGGCTTGCGGAAAAGGGTATAAATTTCGTTGAGAAAAATATCAATCCACCAAATTGCCCTCAGCTTCGACCCATCGAACGTTACTGAGCAATCGTGAAGAGGTGTTCGAGAAGACTAGTAAAGCAGCTGAGAACATGCAGGAGTTCGAAAAAATTTGGGCTCAAGCGTCCAAAAAATGCGATGAAACACTTGTCCGGAACTTGATGAAGAGCGTTCGATCAAAAGTTCGAAAATTCGTAAAGGAATAACTCAAGTTTAACCTCGTACAATAATCATAATTTGAAATAAAAATTTGTGGATAGCTTATTTTCGATACACTCCTTACAGGGTGGGCCATTTCAAGTGGAAGCATCTGACAACCCAATAACTTTTGACAGAACTGTCCAATCAACTAATGACATACCGCGTTGGAAGAGTCATTCAAAGACAATTTTACCATGGAACAGTACGAGGTCTGTTCAAAAAGTGTCCGGAATTCTCATTTTTCTAAAAAATTATTTATTTATTCGTCTACATCTATATGGTCCCCTTCAAAGTAATCCCCTCTAGATATAATACACTTATGCCAGCATTTTTTCCAGTCTTCGAAACACCCATGATAGTCAATTTTTGTAATGCTCTGTAGCACTCTCAGCGATTCTGCCTTTATCTCTTCAATCGATGAAAAACGCTGTCCTTTCATGGGTCTCTTCAACTTTGGGAACAGGAAAAAATCACACGGAGCGATATCTGGTGAATAAGGAGGTTGAGGCATGATTAAAGTCTTGTTTTTAGCCAAAAAATCACGAATAAGCAACGATGAATTTTGCTGCCACTCGTTTCATGCCCAAAACATTTGAAAAAATATGATGGCATGAGCCAACTGATATGCCCACTTCATCAGCAACTTCTCTAATAGTGATTCGGCGATCATCAATAATCATTTTTTCCACTTTTCCCACATTTTCATCGATTATTGACGTGCTGGGTCGACCGGAGCGTTCGTCGTCTTCAACGTCTTCGCGGCCATCTTGGAAACGCTTATACCACTCGTAAACACTTGTTTTTTTCATAGCAGACTCACCGTAGGCTCTCTGTAACATTTCGCACACTTGATTACACTTTATTTAATTTTTCACGCAAAATTTGATACAAATTCTTTGACTCTCCAATTCTTCCATTGTTTAAACTAACAAAACTCGCCGAGCTAAAAAAACACGTCTACACCAGCCGCTACAAGACAGAATGTAAACAATAAATACAGCTGAAAATTTCACCATACATTAGGGACATATGTACCAACACAATAAAAAAAAATTTGACCACCGGACTCTCCAGACGCGCGCAATTAAAAAATTCCGGGAACTTTTTGAACAGACCTCGTACACATCTGCAAACTATAAAAATCTGCAAACTATAAAAAATTTAACGTTTAAAGAATTCGATACTAAAAAAATACTCTCGGAATTAACCATTTTAATCTATGCACCCTATCTCCGGAGCCGAAAGTCGGATCTGAATAAAAATCGGGATATTTTGATGGTATCTGAAGAAAGGTATCTTGAATCCAAGATACTAAAAATCGGTTAAGTCATCTTCGAGAATATCTACAGACATCATTCTAAATTTTTTAAAAATATTACCCTGTTAATCCGGAACCGAAAGTCGAATCCAGGACCTTTCATTTTGAATCTATGTTTGTGCAAATTGGTTTAGCCGTCTCCGAAAGGATTGGATGAATGACATTATTTTCACTTTTGTGGTGCATACCACCCTGCAATTCAGGAACCGGAAGTCGGATCCAAATGAAATTTAGGATAAGACCTTTCATTTGAATCGAAGTATTTGTCACACACCCGGACATTTGCTCAGTTCGTCGAGCTGAATCGAAAGGTATATGACGTTCAGCCCTTCGAGCTTTGGTTGAAAGGTCGGTATTCACAGTGATTGCATAACCTATCTATGTGAGAAAGGCAAAAAGGTGGATGCATTTTAAGAGTTTGAAAATTAACCGAACAATACAATTATGAAATAAGTGTTACAAATTTTTATTTTAAACTTGTTTATAAAACCAACAGTAGAGTTTAATGCAGTTAATTCCTTTGAAGAATAACAGAGTTAAAGCTATTGTGCTGGAGTACCTGGAAAAAGTCCGAGACATAATTTGATGATGTAAAATTTGAAACGCAAAAAATTTCCTAAAGTGGCCTCAAAACTACACAAATCGATAGTCATTATCAGTAGGCAACTAAACAAACCGATTCCGGCTATCCTGGTTTCTGTTATCCGGTCCAGAAGCACCGGAAACAGTGGTCATATATACCAAAATGGATCTCACTCACTTTTCTCAGCGATGGTTTGACCGATTTCCACAAACTTAGATTCAAATGAAAGGTCTTCCGGTCTCATACGGAATTCCTGAATTTCATCCGGATTTTAGGGTCAAACAAAAGTTCTTATGGTCCTACCAAAAATAACTGCGTATTTTCGGATACAACAAACATTTAAGTCGTCATTTAGAGTGCGATGGCAAAATTCTACAAAATCTTCAAAATTTGAATAAAAACTAGTAGCGTTTGTACGTCATGTTAGTTGGTGGCTGTACGAACCGACGTCGATTATACCGATTCTCGAGTTCCGGTGCTAGCATTACATATAATAGTGTATCCACTTCGTTTTCTTAAGGATGATCTACGCGATCACAGCACTGTTTCTTTCTTTATGTTATACTAGTTAATTTAAAAGCAATCCCTTGGATTCTTTCAAAAATCGAAGAGAAGTTTTTTTAATAGAATACCACAATATTATACATGAGAAAGGCATCATTACACCACTAGGTGAATTAAAACAGGTTTTGATTCAAATTATCCCTTACTCCCCCCTTAATCCGAGATATCTAAGATTCAAATAAAATACACTAAGGTACTTTTTATGCGGTCTTTTTTTATGCGGTCTTTTTTATGCGGTCTTTTTTTATGCGCTCTTTTATTATGCGTTTTTTTATGCGAGTTTTTCAGAGTTATGCGGGTTTTTTATGCGAATTTTCAGAGTTATGCGGTTTTTTTTCGCGGTACGTAAACTAGCAAAAAAAAGAGACTCGAATATGTTTATCCCAAACAAACGTTGGTTGTTCAGAGTAAACATCGTTTGAATCAAATCAGAATTATTATAATCACTATATTGAAAAAAAATGATCACCCGGAATTTATTCATTTTTTCAGTATTTTTTCTGCGTGTAGTAGTTATGCACCATGCGTTTCCTTCAAATAGAACTTCAATGAAGACGCATGGTTGATTGCCAATTTTGTTTAGAAAAACTTAAGTATTAAGGTTTTCCACATTTTGTAAAAATAAGAAATATGAAGCACTTCGTCCGAAAATTTTTTATTTATTACTAAAAAACCCCGAGTGGTACCAAAAAAGGAAGTGTGAAAAATGTGTTTCAAACTTTCGAAGCATTTTTCAATGGAAGCCTGCCTGAAACATTACTGATTTTTTTTTCAAATTTTTCGGTGGAGCGGTTGCTTCGAAAAGCAAACAAAATGAAAATTCGTCCGTCAATATGACAATTAGAAAGTGAAATTTGCGGATTATTGGCTCTTTCAAATACGGTATAACGTTATGAATTCCCTTTGGAGGCAGATTTTACATGCTTACTCGGCTTTAGCCTTTATGAGGATCCGACTTTCGGTTCCGGGATTGTAGGTTGAAGAGTGTCGAAAATTGCTGTCGTTTTAGGTGACGAAACAAAACATAAAAGCTCAGCGCAACTGGACTAAAAACTGTTCTAGTGTATAGATCTTGCTAGTTGATAACGAGTATAGCTTTGGCTATACCGGTCCTGGCTTTCCGGTTCCGAAAGTAGCGGAAATTGTGATCAAAACATGCAAAACACGTAAAAAATCTTCAAAATTTATCCAGTATGTAGGCCTTGTTAGTTGAGTACCAAATTTCTACACTTCCCCAAAATATCTCGGAGAAATATGCAAACATTGTTAAATTTAACGTTATTACCAAAACGTTAAAATGAAGTAGATGGTCGACAAATTTGCCAAGAAGTCGTTTTAGTAAATGTTTTTGCTAAGAAAATGGTCAATAAAAGGTCTTTATATTTCGTTGTCTTTTTTACACAATTTTAAAAGGCACTTCCTAACTTAATATTACTTGATTTAAACTTTCCAAAAAGTATATGTATGTGGCTTTTTGGTTTGCGACTCTGCTTCCTATTAGTAGTTAAAGTTAATGTATATAAAAGTTGAAATGTTATAACACATGGATCAATAAGTCCCGAGAATAAAGCAGAGATGGCGCTCGTAGTAAACCATTAACCACGTCTTCCTAGAGTACTAACCTTTGCTTGAAACGGGTCAAAATTTTAAGTCGATCCGACCAGAAACAGCTGAGTTATCGAGGTTGGAGTAAAGTCGTTTAATAGTTTGTTTAAAAATGGAAAAAAAAACCGAGTTTCGTGTTTTGATAAAACATTGTTTTTTTAATGGGTAAAAACACCGTGCAAGCGAAACAATGGATTGAAAAATGTTATCCGGACTCTTGTCCATCAAAAGCAACGATTTGTCGGTGGTTCGCCGAGTTTAAACGTGGTCGTACCGACACAAATGACGCGGAACGCTCGGATAGACCTGTGGAAGCCGTTACACCGGAAAATGTGAGTGAAGTGACAAAAATTATAATGAAAGATCGTAAAGTGAAGCTTCGTGAGATTGCTGAGATGACACAGATATCATATGGAAGTGTGTTTACTATCCTTCATGAAAAATTGAGCATGAAAAAGGTTTTTTCCAAGTGGGTGCCGCGATTGCTTTCGATGGAACAAAAACAGCAACGAGTCGATGATTCAGAAAGCAGTTTATCGCTATTTACTCGTAACAAAAAAAATTTCTTGCGTCGTTACGTGACCATGGACGAAACATGGATACATCACTACACTCCAGAGTCGAAGCGGCAGTCATCTGAGTGGCGCACAGCTGGCGAAAGCCGTCCGAAGCGTCGGAAAACGCAGCAGTCAGCTGGCAAAGTCATGGCGTCAGTTTTTCGGGATACGCATGACGTGATTTTCATTGACTACCTCGAAAAAGGTAAATCGATCAACAGTGATTATTATATTGACTTACTGGTGCGTTTGAAGGAGGAAATCGCAAAAAAACGACCGCACATGCAGAGAAAAAAACCCTTTTTCATCAAGACAATGTACCCTGCCACAAGTCGATGAAAACAATGGCGAAATTGAACAAATTGGGCTTTGATCTGCTTCTCCACCCCCCATACTCGCCAGATTTAGCCGCCAGTGACTACCGGCTCTTTGCTGATCTTAAAAAATGCTCCAGGGAAAAAGATTTGGCTTAAATGAGGAGGTCATCGCTGAAACTGAAGCGTTTTTTGAAGCGAAAGATAAATTGTTTCCATTGTTAGTCTCGGGACTTATTGATCCATGTGTTATTACTTTTTAAGGAAAAGGCCAAACCGTGCTCAGTCTTCAACAAAAATGTGTAATTTAACGTTTTTAGTAATTGTCTCGAACATAGTAGACATTGAAAATAATAGCGAAAAATGTTATGCACAAAAAATTGATTTCAAGTGGTTGTGTGTGTGTGTGTGTGTGTGTGTGTGTGTGTTTGTGTGTCGAATAATCTCACTAGGTTTTCCCGGATATGGCTGAACCGATTTTGACAAACTTGGATTCGAATCAAAGGTCTCGTGGTCCCATACGAAATTCCTGAATTTTCTCCCGATCCGACTTCCGGTTCCGGAGTTATAGGATAAAGTGTGTTCAGTATTGTACACCGTCATTTAAACCGGCGAAACAAAAAACGTAAAAAAATTTCTAAACTGGTCTCAAATCGATAGTCATTATCAGCAGGCAACTAAACAAACCGTTTCTGGCTATCCTGGTGCCCGGTGTCCGGTTCCGGAAGTACCGGATATAGTGGTCATATATACCAAAATGGATCTCACTCACTTTTCTCAGTGATGGTTTGACCGATTTCCACAAACATAGATTCAAATGAAAGGTCTGCCGGTCTCATACGGAATTCTTGAATTTTATCCGAATCCGACTTCCGGTTCCGGAGTTATAGGGTAAAGTGTGTTCAACATTGTTAACCGTCACTTAAACCGGCGAAACAAAAAATGTAAAAAAAATTCTAAACTGGTTTCGAAACTACACAAATCGATAGTCATTATCAGTAGGCAACTAAACAAGCCGATTCCGGCTATGCTGGTTCCCGGTATCCGGTTCCGGAAGTACCGGAAATAGTGGTCATATAAACAAAAATGGATCTCACTCACTTTTCTCAGCGATGGTTTGACCGATTTCCACAAACTTAGATTCAAATGAAAGGTCTCCCGGTCCCATACGGAATTCTTGAATTTTATCCGAATCCGACTTCCGGTTCCGGAGTTATAGGGTACAGTGTGTTCAATATTGTACACAGTCACTTAAACCGGCGAAACAAAAAACGTAAAAAATTTTCTAAACTGGTCTCAAAACTACACAAATCGATAGTCATTATCAGTAGGCAACTAAATAAACCGATTCCGGCTATCCTGGTTCTCGGTATCCGGTTCCGGAAGTACCGAAAATAGTGGTCATATATACCAAAATTGATCTCACTCACTTTTCGAGAAGAGTTTGTGTGTCATGTTAGTTGGTGGCCGTACGAACCGACTTTGATTATACCGGTACTCGGATTCCGGTGCCGGAAGTGCATATAATAGTGAACCCACTTAGTTTTCTTAAGGATGACCTACGCAATCAAAGCACTGTTTTATTCTGTATGTTTATGCACAAACAATCTCTTGGTTTCTTTCAAAAATCGAAGAAAAATTTGTTGAATAGAATACCACAATATTATACATGAGAAAGGCATCATTACACCACTAGGTGGATTAAAACAGGTTTTGTCGATACAAACCACTGTGTAGTGGTGTCATGATGCCTTTTTCTTGTCAGTCGAACAGCCACATTAAAACATCATTTTTTCGTTAGGATAATTTCTGAAATGAATTTGGGCTGATTTTCAACACAAATTCATTAAGATTGTTTCGATTAGTTCAGGAAAGCGTGACTCAACGCTTACGTCGCATGTTCGACAACATTCTTGAAATTTGAAGTATCAGCAATAATACATTGAACATGATCATGGACTACTTTCCGAAAAATAAGTGCGGATAGACGTTTTGTCGGTTACGTCACTTATACCAAAGACATCATATTAACAAGATATCCAGCTCTCACATTTCCCGAACAAATCTTTGGCAACATCCTTTTTTGCGACCATGGCACCCTCAGGCGAGTCCGCATCGAATCACGTACATAGAAGTAGGGGAGAGAAATGTCAAATTCGTACGCGCCAAAATAGCAGCACTGCGCACCCATACAATTGACATGACATGTTGAATGAGACGCCGTGCGATGGCGTTGCTGAACTGAAGATTGAGATCGCTCCAAGCTGACAGGGTCTGCTTATACCATTATAGCTCCGGAATCGTCAATTGATCTTCGAGCTTGATTCACAACTCTACAGTAGCTTGTAAACGATACTAGGCTTGCTAAAATCATTTAAATAATATCCGAGAAAATTGAGCGTAGCGAAAAAAAAATGAGCTTCGTTGGTTTCGTCACTTATACTAATACATCTCCAGAATCGAAGCGACAGCCACCCAATCTTCGAACTCGAACACCTTAAACATGAAACGAAATTTCTAACAATTTCAATAAATGAAGGAACGGAAAACTGTTCAATCATATACGCGAGTTCAGCAATTCAACACAGATGGGTTGTATGGAAGGAAGCAATTAAATACTCATTCCTAACCAAATGTAGTTCAACGAAATTGCAAAGTAAAAGCTTCTGCTCCTGTGGTCTGTGCATACTGCTTACATTGTGAGCGGAAAAAAAATCAACCATTCAGTGACAGTGACACCATAGATGAACGAAGCAACGTTATAAAAACGAACCGCTACATCGGCATGTGCATGTGTGACGGATGCACACCAAGGCAAAGGGAAGTTGCAAAAAGCATTCACCTCGTTTTTTACCCAATCTCCACCATAAGTGATGACTTCATAACCATACAGCTTTGTTGATGTAGCAGGATGCTGACCACGTGTGTGGGTGTGTGTGTATGTATATATGAAGGATAAAAAATAGACCTTAGAAACTACCTCTTCCGTGTAGATGGCCATTGTTTGAGGATGAATTCAGTGGAAAAAATAAATAAATGGACCACCCACAATCCGCGCCTTCCGTTACCATTAGTGTGTACATTGGCTAGAACAAACTTCAAACAACTGAACGATCCCGTGGAGACTGAATGGCCCATGCTAGTAGGAAGTTTAACGTAATCAAGTTGCTGATGCAATGAATACAACAACATTTTATTAATTTAGCAGCAAACAAGTTTATAATGATATTCCATGGCGATCCTGAGAGAGAGGGGAAGTTGAGGTGATTTTCCACCAGATGGTAATTAAATCCCTTTCTGTACGACGCTTCGTATGCCTCTCTCACACACCGAAAGGCCTTTTAATTAGGCACACCGTAAGATGGTACCAACTCATCAGAATCGGGTTGGTCCATTTCTACAGGAAAATTATTCGTTCTGTAAATAAGCTTCCCAATGTGAGCAATACCCTGCGGTAGTTTCGGAAGACTTCGCGGTCAATTAAAATTTTGAGGGTACATTGAAACTTTTATTTACGAACTAAAGCGGGTCGCTTGAATGGAATCAAATAGGTAAAAGAGAATACGTTATTTGAAATGCATTCAGTAAAACGTTCTTATTTGTAAACTTGTTGTTGTTAAACTAAAAAGAATTGCGCCCGCTTGTAGGAAATTATTATAAGATACGAGATGGCGACATTGGGTTTGTTGTTTTTAAAAATTCTGAAAACAAAGGTTTGTATGTTTTTGGTTTTGGCCTTTTACCCTTTATCTATGTGAAGGGCAAATATGGCTGAAAAATTCGGAGGATTTTTCGAGTCTTATCAAAAATAGCTCTGGAAAAATGAGTTTTTACCTTTTTTTATATATATAAAAAATAGGTATAGAATTCGCTCAAACTTTCGAAAAATTTTCCGAGGCCCGGAGGCCAATCGATTCAGCTCGACGAACTGAGCAAATGTCTGTGTGTGTGTGTGTGTGTGTGTGTGTGTGTGTGTGTGTGTGTGTGTGTGTGTGTGTGTGTGTGTGTGTATGTGTGTGTGTCTGTATGTGTGTTGTCAACTAAGAGGTCGAGATCTCAGAGATGGCTGGACCGATTTTGATCAAACTAGTCGCAAATGAAAGGTCTCCCCGTCACCCAGAACGCTATTGAATGGTTTTGAGATCGGATGTTTACTTTTTGAGTTATACGAAGTTTTATGTCAAAATTTTCAGTTTTTTGACAGTATCTGTCACAATTGACCTTGAAAACAGAATATGTTTTCAGACTTAGATTCCGCACGGTAATACCTATCCAACAAGCCATAGATTGTTAAAATCCGTCCATTTTTAACGGAGATATCGAATTTTTTGTGTAAGCGACTTTTTCCCCAATTCCAGCAGTAGAAGTTCTGAGCGCTGTATGGCAAAGAAAGGCTTGGGAGCAACGTAAAACACGATTTTTTATACTGTTACATACAATAGTTTCTAAGTACCAAAAAGACTGTGAACAGCATTATTTTTCATGACATTTTGCCTCGGACCAATTTTAGCACGGTTCGTTTTTGGCAACATAATCGTTCGAATATGACATATTGGAAAGATGGCAGTACTTCCGAATTCTGAACAATTTCATAATTATATTGATTTAAACTGCTTACAGCAATAAATGCTGGAAGAACAAAACACCCATATACCATTTGAATCAGTTCGTCGAGATCAGCAAATGCGTATGTGACAAATAATTTCACTCAATTTTTTACCTTATTTCCGAAGATGACTCAACCGTTTTCTACAAACTCAGATTCATATGAAAATTCGTATGCTCCTAAACAAGGTTCCTGAATTATGTTTGGATCCGACTTCTGGTTCCGGAACTACAGGATGATATGTGAAACGAAATTAAAAATGTGTAACTTATTTTCCTCGTAGATGGCTGAACCGATCTAAGATTCAAATGATATCTAAGAATCATCTAAGATTTGCTGATTTGAATAGTCGACAACCAAATAAACTTATTTCAGTTTTAGTGGTATTCAGTTTTCGATTCGGAAGGCACCCAACAATTTAACTCGTACTACGATTTCTCAAAGATGTCTATACTGATTTTTAAACATATTGAAACAAATGTAAACTAATCAGGTGAATTTGTCTGACTTCGGCTACACCGATTTTCGAATTCCGGCTCCAGTATCGAATCGTTTCTCAAAGCTCAATCGTTTTCTCAAATAAAGCCAAATCGAATTTCAGAAAAAAATTCAAATTAAAATAAACTTATAGTCCCACACAAAATTAATTAATTTTATTCAATGCTGACTTCCGATTCTGGAATTACAGGAGGATGAATTTTTAAAATTCAAACCGATATAGAAGATGATAATCCCGAAAAGCTTGAAAGTTGGACTCAAAACTATTGCAATTTATTCGTCATATGGCCATACGAATCGGTTTGGTTTATGCTGGTTCCTGAATACCGGCTCTGGAAGTACCTTAAATTACCGTAAATTCTAAAGTGGAACTCACTTCGACATATCATGAAAAGTTTAATCGATTGTAACCTTTTTAGATAGAGTAATGAGTGATTAAAATGTCAAATTTCAGCTTAAAACGACGGTCATTAAAATAATGTCATGAAAACCGAAGAATATTCATGAAAAAAACACATGCGGATTGATAAAAAAAGGTATCATCTCACTGATAGATGGATTAAGCACGTTTTCTTGTAATCTTTCACAATAAAAATTATTTGAAAAAATATTTAGATGGTATGAAATCTTTTTTTTTTCAACAAACCTTATGTTGGCTACAAGAATCACATTCGGACACATTTTTGGAAAACCTTTTCACGCTTTTCATGGAAAATCAACGAATTTCATATAACCGATTTCGTAGAAATTTTTGAAATTCGTGAAAAGGTTTTCCAAAAATGTGTCCGAATGTAATCTTTGTAGCCATCATAAGGTTTTATTTAAAAAAAATATATAATCGCATTATTTTTCCAGATAATTGTGAAAGATCACAAAAACACTTATTTTTCAGAGCTATTTTTGATAAGACTCGGAAAATCCTCCGAACTTTTCAGCCATTTTTGCCCTACAGATAGATAAAAGCTTTTCAAAGGTCTGTATGTTTTTGGTTTTGGCAAATTTTTCAAAATTTCCATCAAAAATTTCCTAAAACCACCCGCGCGCATGGTACCTGAACGATGACCTTAACGAATAGAGTTGAAATATCGTTTTAGTTTGTTTTTTTTGTCATTGTGAAATCGACCACTTCTGAATGCTTGTTGTATACAGCCATCAATTGATTTATTGGTCCATTTTTGCATAGATTGTTCGCTGGTGGTGTGTAATAAAATATTTCGATTTCTTAAAGGCCGAGATGGTTCGACATTTAGTTTGGACAGGAGTTCACTAGAATCTACGCGATTCTAATGTGGTTTACAAGTCCCTAATTCTTTCGAATTTTTTTAACTGTTTGACTTCCTAGAGTGAGTATCAAATCTGGTGTATTTCGTTTTTTACTGAATGTTATTCTAGTAGATTTTTTCACATCCAGTTGAAGCGGCTTTTTTACACTATGTATAAAAAGCACACGCTAACTATGTACAGAGCATAATTAGCGCTTAATTTTTAAATATGATAAAACGACCGCCTAGCCTAGCGGTCTCTTAAATTAGAACAACTGCTTCATTGTTCGACGATTCGACAAGTAATTTATCTTAGAGTTCATCGTCTGAAGATCGTATGCCACCAAACATGAGTGCATGTGCAAAACAAATTTTCGGCAAACTTGTTGTAGATACTTAGACCAACAATTTAGTGTAGTTTGACAGACAATTGGTTGAGAACTGCTCCGCCAGGAGCGCTTTGAAAAATGCATGATATAAATCATTCGCTTAACACAGAAAAAAGGATTTGAGCTTCAAGTAACTCGCAAATTATAGTATTTTGAAGAATGCGGGAATTCAAAGTTTGTCAAACAGCAAATGTTTTAACTCGGGATCTCTCCATTAGATGTAGTTAGTGTGCTTGAATTCACATTATAATTACCAGAATTATGATCTTATCAAAAAACATAAAGATATAACCACTCTTTTGTTTGTTGGAAAGTTGTTAGGAATTTTGTTTGTTGGAAAGTTGTTAGGAATGTCAGCGTATACATTATGAAAATCATGTTAGTTGAGTTCTTGTCCACCGAACGGCGCTAGTGGGCAATTTGACGATAGAAAATTCATAATGTGATATCTCTAAACCCTGATGATATAGAATGTTGGTGTTTTCGGAAAGAATGTTCCGGAGTTCAAAACAGATCAAATGGTGTAAGCAGTATCTGAAAATTCTCCAAACGGAAGCGCTAGTGTGCAATTCAAGGTTGGAAATTTATATTGACTCATTCAGATGGTTTCTTTGAGAAGTTTTTCTAGGGTTTCAATACCTATTAAATGATTGACTAAACAGTTCGTATTGTATGTACAAGGTAGTCTTCAGTAACTGAAAATCAGAATTGTTTGCGAGAGTAATGTTATCGATCAATTTTTCAATAAATTGGATAGACAAATCCAAAACTGTTTTCCTAGAAGGCGCTAGTAAGCTACTAGAGTATTAACATGAATAAGCCATCGAAATCTGACATATGAGGAATTTGAGAGAGTGAAGCCCGAACTTTATAGTAAAGTCTTGATTATTTGTATTGCTAACATAGATATAATGATAAGTACATAAAACCTGATATATAAGGTTTTTTAAATTTTATTCTTTAGCAAGCGCCAATTAATTAACATTTCTTGAAAACTCTTATAAATTGAGTATGATATAGCACCGTACTGTCTTCGGAGAGTTTGTTGGGATTGTGGAGACTAAAAGTGATATTTTCATTAAAATTATTTTAGAACTCTCTCACCAGAACCAGCATGAACAAAATTGTATTGCATTTAATACCATAAGATTGGATTACGATTTTGATTATTTGGAAAAGTGGTGGTCCCGAGCCAGTTTCTGTATAAAATAAATTATGCGCAAAACAAGTCTGCCATTAAAAGTAATCGCTCTACCAGGTAAAAACTGTGTACCGTAATGTTTACAGTATCTATCAGATTACTCGTATCGTTTCCACAAAAGTTGTTCGGTGTTTTAGTATAAAACATGTTCTCTCCGCATAACATATGCGCTAGTGCTCAATACAACGTAGATTGATTTTCTTTTCGACATATCTTACATGTGTGATAATTTAGGAGCTATATATTGCGAACTGATTCGCGCAATTCTTGAAAATGATGGAAAACAACATTACTTAAATAGTCAAAACTTCAATAGGATGTACGAATTTCTCAGATTTCAGATGTCGATATTCATCCTAATACTCCAGTAGCTTACTAGCGTTTTCTGGTAAAACAGTTTTCAATTTGTCCATCCTTCACCATCTTATTGAAAAACTGATTGATAATATCACTTTCGTAAACCGTTCTGATTTTCAGTTACTGAAGACTATCTTGTAGATAGAATACGAATGGTTTAGTCAATCATTTAATAGGTATCGAAACCCTCGAACAACTTCTCGAAGAAACCATCTGAATGAATCAACATGAATTTCCAACCTTGAATTACACACTTGCGCTACCAATTGGGGAGTTTTCAGATATATTGTTTACACTATTTGATCTGTTTTGAACTCCGGAACAATCAATCTCACTAACGCCACAGGGTGGGTGAGATTCTAACTAATATGATTTTCATAATGTAGACCGAAACATTCCGAACAATTTTGAAGAAGAAAAAATTGCTCTACATCTTTTAGTTTTCTCACCAGAGTATAATTTTGATATTGAAATTTGTACCATAGCAAGCATACTAATTCCATCTGATGGAGTGATTCCGAAATATACCTATAACTTATTAATAAACTTTGAGTCTTCTGAAAGGTTAAAAAGGTTGAAGTTTCCAGATGCTAAAATATTTGCGATATTTCATATTCAAACTGTTTTACATTTATATATATATATATATATATATATATATATATATATATATATATATATATATATATATATATATATATATATATACATATATATATATATATATATATATATATATATATATATATATATATATATATATATATATATATATATATATATATATATATATATATATATATATATATATATATATATATATATAAAGAGGTAGAGAATTTGCTCAAACTTCAGAAAATTTTTCCAAGGCCCGAATGTCATACACCATTCGATCCAGATCGACGAACTGAGCAAATGTGCGTGTGTGTGTCTGTATGTGTGTTATCAACAATGAGGTCGAGATCTCAGAGATGGCTGAACCAATTTTGATCAAACTAATGAAAGGTCTCCCCGTCTCCCAGAACGGTATTGAATGGTTTGAGATCAGATGTTTACATTTTGAGTTATACGAAGTTTCAAGTCAAAATTTTCAGTTTTCTTACAGCATCCTTTTTCGTGACATTTTGCATTGGACTGATTTTAGCACAGTTCGTTTTTGGCAACATAATCGTTCGAATATGACATATGTAAACCAGATGATGGCATAATTTTCGAGTTGAAAGCAATTCCATAATTATATTGTTTTGAACTACTTACAGCAATAACTGCTGGAAGAATATATCACCCATATACCATTCGAATCAGTTCGTCGAGATCAGCAAATGAAGTGTGTGAGAAATAATTTCACTCAATTTTTTTCGAAGATTACTCAACCGTTTTCTACAAACTTAGATTCATATGAAAAGTCGTATACTCCCAAACAAGGTTCCTGAATTACGTTTGGATCCGACTTCTGATTGCGGATCCACAGGATGATATGTGAAACAAAATTAAAATAATGCAACTCATTTTAGTCGTAGTTGGCTGAACCGATCTAAGATTAAAATGAAATCTAAGAACTATCTAAGATTCAAATGAAAAGTCTTAAGATTCTATAAAACATCTTGCTTTATATTATCCGGTTGAGGGGATACAGGGTGATTAGTATAAAAATGTCTATTTCACATAGATTAATCAGGTTTATCGGGTTAGCAGGTATTCAGTTTTCGATTAGGAAGGTACCCAAAAATTTAATTCGCACTACGATTTCTCAAAAATGTCTACACTGATTTTCAATTATTTAAAAACAAATGAAAACTATACAGCTACTCAGGTGAATTTATTTGGCTTCGGCAACACTGGTTTTCGAATTCTGGTTCCAGTATCGAATCGTTTCTCAAAGCTCAATCGTTTTCTCAAAAACAGCCACATCGAATTTCAGAAACAAAAATTAAAATTAAAATAAACTTATAGTCCCATTTTATCCAATTCTTACTTTCGATTCTGGAATTACAGGATGATGAATTTTTAAAATAAAACCGATATAGAAGATGACAATCCCGAAAAGCTTTAAAGTTGAACTCAAAACTTTTTATTCGTAATTCGGAATATGGCCATATGAATCGGTTTGGGTTATGCTGGTTACTGAATACCGGCTCTGGAAGTACCTCAAATTACCGTAAACTCTAAAGTGGAACTTACTTCGACATATCATGGAATGTTTAATCGATTGTCACACTTTTAGATTCAAATTCGATCCGATTTGCAGTTTCGAGTAAATAATATAGTAATGATTGCCTCTTAAAACGACGGTCATTGAAATAATGTCATGAAAACTGAAATACCGAAGAATATTCATGCAAAAAACACATGCGGATTGATAAAAAAAATGTTATCATCTCACTGATAGGTGGATTAAGCACGTTTTTTCTAATATAAACTTATTATTATTAAGAAACTTTGCCGAAGATTCTATAGCTCTATCTGTCAACCGAAGCGAGATAATCGTACACAGCCCAATCAGTCGAAATCCCATATGCCCTGGGTCCCGTTTATCGCGGATTCGCTTTTCACGCCCTCGGTGAACCGCGTTATGCGAGACCGATCTGTATCTAGCGCTGATTATTGAGTAGCTTGTCCCAGTAAACGCATTTGTTCAAATCGGATCAGGGTCATGTCGCCGAAAGCCATTTCGCCGAAAGCCGTTTCGCCGAAAGTCATTTTGCCGAAAGGGTCATTTCGCCGAATGTCATTTCGCCGAATGGGCCACTTCGCCGAATGTCATTTCGCCGAAAGCCATTTCGCCGAAAGGGTCATTTCGCCGATTCCTGCAATTGTCTTAAAATCGGAATGAGAATCGTTTTAAAATAAAGACAAATTGAAGATGATAACGTTAACGCCCGTTTTGTTGACCTACAATTGTACTTCTTGAATAAAGATTGATTCATGAACCTCAGAACGGAGTTCCCAAAGAAACTTGTTGACTATTACCCTTTAATCATCAAAGCAAGTCCATAGGTATCTACCAAGCAAATGTATGTGGTATTTTCCGTTTACTGAATAAAAAAATTAGCATTAGCTTCGCCACATCGATTTGATTCGTGTGCTGTCCGACCTCGCTACCGCTCGTTCGGACCTAACTAAAGCAAAGAAACCTAGCTTTGAGTAGACCGGGCAAACGAGGCGGTTACAGGTTTGTATGCAAGAGGCCGCCGCTTCCGACGGCGGGTCGGCGGCCAACTCAGCCGGCGTCGCCTCGGCGGCTTTATGCCGCCGAGCCATCTTGGCTTCGGTTATGTGGCTGCGCCACATCAGCTATACAGGAGGCATAATAGCACAAAAAAATAATTTTATGTATTCGAAATTACCCTTTCGGCGAAATGACCCTTTCGGCGAAATGACCCTTTCGGCGAAATGACCCTTTCGGCGAAATGACCCTTTCGGCGAAACGACTTTCGGCGAAATGACCTATTCGGCGAAACGACTTTCGGCGAAATGGCATTCGGCGAAACGACTTTCGGCGAAATGGCTTTCGGCGAAATGACCCGCTCCCGTTCAAATAATTCGATGGTTCGGAACCTTCGCTCATCTGTTGTACTGCTGATGTCGAATGTGCTTTTTTGAGATTACTCCAGATCTCGACGTTCCATGGATTTGTAAGATATTTTACTTGAATAAATATCAACAAAAAATGTTTTTACGCGGATTTCCGAAGCTACGCGGTCGAAAATAGTGTATGAAAATTCAACAAGTTTTTGCAAAAAATATCCATAAATTTACGACTCGGACTGAGTCTAGAGGCCAATTCCCCCTACCAAAAAGTGGCCATTTTCGCTTTTCCGTTTCGTTTCGATTTCGTGAATCCATAAATATTTTATCATATATGTGGTACCATTCGATTCAGCGCATTTCAATTAGCTAAAAACATTCACCGAATATGAACTGTTCTTGGAAATGTATTATAAACCTCAAACATTCATTTTACTTTTGATGGAAAAATTGATAAGTTCGCATTCATCGACTACTGAGGCTCAGCTGAGTGAACGGTATGTCAAATGAACACAAGCAAATTGTAGCCAATGCTCGGGCTCACGTATAGAGGACTTAGCCAATGGGATGTGACATGTGATTGATCGAATTATTGCGAGTGGGCGTTCTCGCTCCGGTCTCCCCAAGTTTTAGAGCAACAGTTGAGTAGACTAGTATACTCATTATCTTCATTTTGCTTATGTTTACCTTCATTTTACTGTGAAATCACATATCTAGTATACATATCTCTTAAAATGTAGATTCGAAGTTCTTTTTGCAACTCACCTGAAACGAGAGTAAAAAAAAGAATATGTTTAAAAATGTGCTTCTTTAAATATTTGTAATATTCATTCTAGGGAAGTGATTTTGTACATCAGCCTGTAGTTTACTATTAGAGAAATTCCGTGGAAAAAAGAAAACTACGATTTTCAGCGAATTTCTAATAAAAATTTGAAAAGTAAGGATTATCTTTTGAATTTTGTTGAACATCAAACATTAATTTAAATGAAGAATTTTATTCAATAACAGCTGAATAGTTTTGTGAATCCCTAACACAAAATCACGACGGATCATGTCGTATAAATTTGATTATTTTTTTTTGTCATAGTGCTACTATTTCTGTTGTGTTTATTATTACTTAAATTTACGTTTCGTCTTAGACTCAGCAGTGCAATATATGCACATAACGTAAATTAGGGAATAAAAACCTGTTGTCTTTTCAACCCACCACAATCTGTACGGTTAACAAGCCGAAACTTGTTTCGTCCGAGACATCAGTTTTTAAATTACACTAAGGTGTAATATCAAAAAAGTGTTTTGCAAATAGCACAACTTTACGTCTGCCTAACGGCTTATGTTGAACCGTCAGGTCGACGGTAGCAGTTCAACATATACTGCAACGCACTTATGAAACGTGAATTTAAGTTCCACTGAATTATTTTCTTTGGGGAGCGGTTGAAGATAAATGTTACGCCAACAATCCAGAAACAATTGAAGACCTCAAACATGAAATTTAAGTTTCTTTTGATTACATATGATCAGAAAAAATTAAAAATGAACTTAAAAATAAGGTGGATAGCATTACTTACTTTCTTACTCTTTCAGCCGTAGACCACGCGGGTCTCTGCTGTATACAGCAGGCGTCTCCATTCAACTCGGTTCATGGCTGTTCGCCGCCAGCTTCGGTAGCTGCGAAGTGTCCGTCCGAAGGTCGTCCTCAATTTGATCGATCCATCTTACCCGCTGCGCGCCTCTTCTTCTTATACCGGTCGGATCATAATCGAGGATTTAAAATGATCCAGGTTGATCTCCGACATTTAAATAACATGCCCGGTCCACCGTAACCGACCGACCTTGGCCGTTTGGACGAGGGTTGATCCTCCCAGCAACTGGTGCAATTCATGGTTCATTCGCCTTCCCCACGTACCGTCTTCCATCCGCACTCCGCCAAAGATGGTTCGCAACACCTTCCGTTCAAAAAAACACCTAGTGCACGTTGATCCTCCGCAAGCATTGTCCAGGACTCGTGCCCGTAGAGGATAACCGGTCTAGTCAGCGTTTTGTAGATAGTTAACTACGTACGACGGCGAATTTTGCTGGATCGAAGCGTCCTGCGCAGTCCAAAGTAAGCACGATCTCCTGACAATATGCGTCTCTGAATTTCTCTGCTGGTGTCATTATCGGCAGTCACCAGTGAGCCCAAGTACACGAACTCGTCGACCATTTCGATTTCATCACCACCAATCAGAACTCGTAATGGGTGACTGACGTTATCTTCTCTCGAGCCCCTGCCTTTCATGTACTTTGTCTTTGACACATTGATGTCTAGTCCGATCCGCTTGGCCTCAGCTTTTAGTCCGATGTACGTATCTTCCATCTTCTCAAAGTTGTGTGCTATAATATCAATATCATCAGCGAAACCAAGTAGCTGGACGGACTTTTTGAAAATCGTGCCACTCGTGTCTATCCTCGCTCTTCTTATCACACCTTCCAAGGCAATATTGAACAAGATACAAGCGAGTCCATCACCCTGACGTAGCCCTCTCCAAGATTCGAAGGGACTCGAGTTTATCCCCGATACTCGAACAACGCACATCACTCGATCCATCCATCGTAGCCTTGACCAATCGTATCAGTTTGTCCGGGAATCCGTAGTCGTGCATGATTTTCCATAGCTGATCTCGATCGGTTGTGTCGTAGGCTGATTTGAAATCGATGAATAAGTGATGTGTGGGCACATTGTATTTACGGCACTTTTGCAACACCTGGCGGATGGCGAACACTTGGTCCGTGGTAGCGTGTTCGCCCATAAATCCTGCCTGATATTGTCCCACGAATTCGTTTGCAATCGGTGAAAGTCGACGGCATAAGATTTGGGAGAGTACCTTGTGGGCGACGTTCAGCAGAGTTATCGCGCGGTAATCCAGCTTGTCGCCCTTTTTGTAGATGGGACACACGAGTCCCTCCATCCATTCCGCTTTCACTAGTGCATTACCACCGTGTTTTAGTAGCTCGCTTGGTAGTTGGTCAACGCCAGCGGCCTTATTATTTTTCAACCGGCTTACCTCCTCCTCGACTTTTTGAAGCTCTGGGACCGGCAGTCTATCGTCCTTCGCACGCGTTCCCAAGTTCGTTACCGCGCCACCACTTTCGTATTTCGCCACATCGCCATTGAGGTGCTCGTCGAAATACTGCCGCCACCTCGCAATCACCTCACAGCAATTCGTGAGAAGATTCCCGTTGGTGTCCTTGCACATATCGGCCCGTGACACATGGCCTCTGCGCCTGTGGCACATGGCCTCTGCACCTTCTCGTAGAACTTCCTTGTGTCATTAGCAAGGAACAGCTGTTCCATCGCTTCGTGATCTCGGCCTTCCTGTTGGCACTTTTTTCTACGGGATACCGAGTTTAGTCTGTTCCGCGCCTGTCTGTATCGCTCCTCGTTTGCTCTCGTCCGGTGTTGCAGCTTGCTCGCCGAAGCTGCATTCTTCTCGGCCACTAACTGTTCACATTCGTCGTCGAACTAGTCGTTCCTTACGTTCGGAGCCGCCGTACCTAGCGTTGCTGATGCAGTGCTACCTATGGCAGAACGGATGTCTCTCCAGCCATCTTCAAGAGTAGTTGCATCAAGCTGCTCTTCCGTTGGTAGTGCCACTGCCAACTGCTGCGCGTAATCTTGAGCTACTCCAGCATCCCGGAGCCGCGCGATGTTAAACCGCGACGTTCGGTTTCGACGTTTGGTAGCCACCGTCGAAAGTTTTGAGCGCATGCATACAGCAACAAAGTAGTGGTCCGAATCTATATTCGCACTGCGGTAGGTGCGAACATTGTTGATGTCCGAGAAAGATTTTCCGTCGATCAAAACGTGGTCGATTTGGTTTTCGGTCTGTTGGTCAGGTGATCTCTAGGTAGCTTTGTGGATATCCTTGCGGGGAAAGAAGGTGCTTCTGACTACCATTCCTCGGGAGGCCGCAAAGTTGACATATCGTTGGCCGTTGTTATTCGATGCGGCAAGTAGGCTGTTCGGTCCGATTACTGGTCGGAACATTGCCTCCCTTTCTACCTGGGTATTCATGTCGCCGATGACATTTTTTACGTCTCTGCGTGCGCAGCCGTCATAGGCTTGTTCCAGCTGCACGTAGAACGCTTCTTTCTCTTTCTATTCTTTCTTTCTACACATTGATCGGCTGCCACCCAATCACTCGCTGACGCATCTTGCCCAGCACTATAAAGCCAGTTCCCAGCTCCTTCGTTGTGCCACAGCTTTGGTAGAAGGTATCCGCTCGATGTCCGCTTTTCCACACCTTCTGTCCCGTCCAACAAAGCTCCTGCAGCGCTACGACGTTGAAGTTGCGAGGATTTAGTTCGTCGTATATTGTCCTGTCGCAACCTGCGAAACCTAGTGACCTGCAGTTCCATGTTCCAAGTTTCCAATCGTAGTCCTTTTTTCGTCGCATGGGTCTATGCCGATTGTTCCGGGTCGTATTCTCTCCTGTATTATTTGTAATAATTATTTTAAGGGCGGCTTATTAGGCCTACGTCAACCCCCTGTCTCTCCGGAGAATCATCATGCTTGCTCTGTTTAACGTCCCAACTAGCACTAGGACGATCCCGTTGGTGGGGTTGCCATCTTGGATTTAGCTGGACGGGATGCAGCATTTCATGCTCAGCCGCTGGATACCAGAACAGACGCTGTTTGAAGCCGCTCCTAACATGGAGTACAGACGCTCCGACATCATCTAAAGAGATCCCCCTTCCCTGTCAGCATACGACCAAGGTCCTACCGGGGTTGGTTACCTGATCTTTCCTATGGTTGCTTGCAATCCACCCGGCACCGCGGGGAGGTAGGGATAGGAGTTACTGGAAAGAGGCTAAGAGCCATACTGGGGCCTGAATTATGCATTGTCCAGTAGTTTACCAACCAGGTGGATAGCGTTGGCTACTGCCAAGCCAGACGTGGGGGTCATTTGAACGAAATTATTTTTCATAAAAGTTTCAAATAAATATATGGGGACGGGTATAGCGTGATGGATAAGTCGATGCCTTTCATGCTGCCCGCCCTGGGTTCGATTCCCAACCCCGCACATAGGGTCAGAAAGTTTTCCTGGCCCGAAGAGGCGAATGACATTAGTGTTAAAGCCTCTATAATTGAAACAAAAAAAAAAATGTATAGTCAATGAAATCTATTAAACCGGTTTAATTTTATTTTTCGTGGGACACTCTGTCATATATGGGAAAATTATGCGTGAAATGGTGGAATACCATTGGCTGATGGTATACTCTCATAAATGTAATTATGAGACTATTCAAATGGCAAAGAAAAAGGCATTACCACACCACTAGGTCGATTAAGAAGGGTTTTTTGCTACTCAACTAAAGCTCTCTCGAAAGCTTTGCGACTGCGGTCACTTCTGGTTCTGGATATAATGATATAAGTGTGGTATATGACCAATCTCATTACCGCTCAATTTTCTTCGATATTGATAAACTGATATCAATAGTTTTAGACTAGCGGGAGACTACAATTGGATTGTGGATCGAGTTCGAAGATCATATACTTGACACTTCAAGTTTCGAAGAAATAATCGTACAACTGATGTAATCGACAAATGATTTTTTTTCTATCTGCAGAATTACTTCAGAGAGTGACCTATAAGCACGCTCAAATGTATTATTGTTGATATTCTTGGTTTGAGCAATGTTGCCGAATATTTGACGGAAGTGACGGAAGCATGCTTTTGTGAACTGAATACATTAATGTCAAAAGATGGCCAACGTCATCTGGAAGACTCATGACATATTCCATCCACTGGCCGGTGCCGATCGCCAGCTGAAGGCTGGATCTGCCAAAGTCAACCACTGCGACCCCAATACAACATTATCCATTTTTACTATCCTAGTTTTAAGTTAGTCGTTAATAAAAATAGAAAAAGCCCTTGGCACCTTAGAGCTTAAGCAGTGTGCCTTAAAAAAATTATATTATTGAATAAAAAAAAAATATCAAAAGTTATCCTTATAAAAAAAATCCTTCTTAATCCACCTAGTGGTGTGATAATTCCTTTCTCTTCTTTCATAACAGTCTCATGAAAATATATTTCATACTTTTATTATATAATTTCAGATACTAATATTGACACCAATTGATTTAGATTGATTCCAGTAGTTCTCAAAAGCATGTTTCAGTATTTATGCCACACAGTCAGTATCATTTTTCCAAACTAGTGCTTAACATTTGCGTTGTAAATTTGTATGAGAAGAGTGATGCTAATCTAAAAAAAACCATTCTTAGTCCACTTTGTGGAATTTTCATATATCTTGAAAACTCACCATAGGGGGGAGTAGATGAAATTTTCGATCTTGAAAAAGCACCATAGGGGGGAAGTATATGAAATTTTCGAAATCGAAAAAAAATTTTGATGCCAAAAGTCTTAGAATAGCATGAAACGTCGAGATTTATTGTCATCTCGAAAAAATTTTTTTTGAAAATATCGACTTTCTTATCCCAGATCCCAGAAAGTCGATTTTTTCAAAAAATTTTTGTCATGAATACGACTTACTTTACTATGGGGCGCCTTTTTAGAATTTACCCTGTACAAGAATGAGCATAACTTTATTTTTTATTCAATAATATAATATAATATTAAGCAGAACTTTATCGCGAATATCTCTTGATGTACTTAACCCAACAACATCATTTTTTCTACAAGCTATCGGAAATATGATCAGGAATTTGTGATTAAATTCTCAACTGCGTGAGATAATCATAAATAACTGAAAAACACAGTTTTCTAAAACTTTTGGAAATAATGAGGAAAATTAATCACGCTTACTTGCCCTTTTCGCACCCGGACGACGATTTTAAGGTAGTCAAGCACATATCAGTTCTTCGATTATCTACTCGACGAGTATAAAAGGTAAACTTTGATTGAAAATCGTTCATTTCTTCTAGTGCTTCAGACGGAACTGGATATCGAGGTAAGGACTATTCACACATATCCGGTCCAGTTCAGTGCCGGCACGACACCGTGCACGGATACTGATATTATTTCATTCGTTTTCTATGCGCGCATTCACACCTCTCCGGCACCGTGCCGTTTCAGTGCAGCTCGCCGTCAGTGTAGCGTCCGTCCGGAAAACTCAAATTCGTGGTCACCGATATTTTTTATTTTCACTGAAGTCGGTATGCCATTGCATTGGTTGTGCCGTAACGGAAACAGCACGGAAACGGAACGGAAGGGTTCCGATAAAAAAAAGAACACTGACGGCGCACTGAAGGCACTTTCACTGAACCGTAACGGAACTGAAATGTGTGAATAGTCCTGTAAGGTTCTCCCACCAACATCAGTAAGAACAAACCAAGTCTAGAGATTGAAACACTCAGGTCGTGCTTTCATTTGGATTTCTATCGTCAGGAGCAGCAGTCGTCAGTAACGAGAGCAGACCTTTTCGTGTTACAAAATCTCAAACGCACAAGTCGCAGAGCTAGTTTCCATTCAAAGAAGATCTATTGCATCATCCTGGTATTGGTCGTTTGCATTAGAGCAAAATACAACGAGAAGTGGACAATAATGAGCCCTTCTAATGGCTCCAAATGTTATCTAACAAGCTATAAAGATTGCTTTTTTTAGCAAATCGGAAATTGAAACCATCAGTGTAGTGCAAATCTTGGATAGTTTGATTAGCTTCGTCACAATGTTTAATATCGTTTATATCATAAAGTACTATACTGGTTATTTCGTAATATTTAATTGTATTTCAGAATGTTCAATGAAACTAATCTGTAAAAATTCAAATTCTAGTCCTGAAAAGGGGAAAGCTTTAACAATTCACACAATCTATCAGCTAATTGATATTCGAAAGTATAAAGAAAGAGTGTCATTTTTATTCGTATCCACGACATTCAGTTATGTCTCTGCCATTACACACCCGTACTTTTTTTTTTAGATAACACTAAATCTCGACGTTTCATGCAATTTTAAGATTTTTGGCATCAAAAAAAAATTTCGATTTCGGAAATTTCATGTACTCCCCCCTATGGTGCTTTTTCAAGATCGAAAAATTTCAAACCTTAACCGCCGGGCAGCACCCCTTACGCATGTCCGATTTAGCTCAAATTTTGCATGAGGACATTTTTCGATGTGCTTAAACTGTTAAGCACTAGCGCTTTATGAAATTAGAGGTGATCCCAAAATATTGGCACCCTTATATGTATAAGAGCGGTAGAAATCAACGTGTTTTGTCGGTTACGTCACTTATACCATCATATCTTTGGAACCAAAAGTCACAGCCATTTGATCTTTGAACTTGATCAATGACCCGACAGTAGCTTTCAAACGAGCCCAAGTTTGTTAAAATCGGTTCAGTCATCTCTGAGAAAAATGAGCGCGTTCAAATACCTTCTAAAAGTGCACACACACACACATACACACACAGACATTTTCCGATCTCGTCGAACATAGTCGAATGGTATATAACACTATAGGTCTCCGATTCTCCGTTCAAAAGTTGGTTTTTCCAGCAGTTCTAATACGTTTCTATAGAGAAAGGCAAAAAGCAAAAAGTGTTTTAGTGAGACTGTTTCGATGACAAGAGGAAAGCATTATCATACCGCGAGGTGAATCAAGAATAGGTTTTTAATTTCTTTTCATCGGTTCGCTTCCGCTCAACATTGTACATAATCCCTTAAATTCAATTATAGTGGTTTCAACTGAATTGATAGAAAGAAAATATCTCAAATAACGGATATAAAATTTAGAAATAATAGATTACTTCAGAGTCTGATTACGTTTTGGGTGCGGGAAAAGGTTCGTGGTTTGGTTAACAATAGCTGGTTTGATGAACACAGATGAATGCATACCTTGTTGTAAGATAGTTTTCTACTCTATTGAATGTATATTGGATAATTTTGAAGCATCAAAACATAAAAGTTTCGGCTAGGTGTTCAAAGGAATTCGACGAGTGTCCGACAACTGAAATCAATTTCATTAAATAAACATAGCTGCGACGATGCTAGAAAAATAACTTCACACCAATCAATTTAAAGCACACGAAAAGTAAGAAAAATGTGTCCAGGGGCACAGAAAAAAGAAAAATCGTACGTGATTAGATTATCCAACTCATCCTAAAGTCAGTTTGTACATCCACCAGATGCCGGCTGGCAGGTTGACAGTTTTCACATCTAAGTCAGAACGAAACATTTGTTAAGAAACTTTTCCGGAAATAGGTATCAATACGAAGTGGACAGAGGTCACCTTTTTGTCTCCCTGTTTTGCCATTTGGAATACGAGTTTCGGTTTCGGTTCATCGATCATTAGCTTTCCAAAAACTCTAATCAGTCGATGGCTACTAATGCTGCTCAAGGCCCGTTCGTTAGGCTCCAATGAGCTTCAGGAGAGGAAAACAGAGATAGAATAAATGTACATTGATGGAGTTCGATGTTAATGGTTGGATATTTTTCGAGGTATTTTAGTTTTGTGAATTGCTTGTTGAAAAAGAACAGTCAAATTGTTGTTGTCGAATCCAGGTTCAACTAATTTGTCGGTCGATTTTGTGTGTACTAAAGAAAATCGATATGACATTTGAAACGATCTAATTGTTTGTAAGAACACGTTCAGGATTTCATTCGAATTATCGATCCGGAACTTTGAAACAAAATACAGAATAATAAAATAATTCCGAATTCTGGTAACGCTACAACTTGAAATTTTACGCACAGCCGTAATTTGTCAACAATTTGATTGTTATTTAATTTGACCACGCCGTCCACCATCAGTCTCCAACGAAATCTTATGTTTGTGATATGAATAAACAAGAATATTACCAAAATGCGCCTGGTGTGAGCTAGCAGACAAAGCCACCGAATACAGGCGCTGTTAGCCAGTGTTCATTTCCATTGTCCGCGAGCCGTTTCTTTTAGATAGACGATCCACACGGTCGCTTTCTGTCGAACGGAATCATTTGCGTGGAAGATTATGCTCTAGTTTCATGTATACATTATCGCGGCACCACCGACTGTGTAATTATGCAAATCGTGCAAGTGTCGTTTATCCACCCGGTGACAATCATTCGGACCGTGCAATCTGTCGAAGAGCTGCTGCCTGAATCAGCTACAATCATCATTCGTTGGTGTGGTAAGCAGTTTCTTCCTGAATTGACACAGATACTGACGAGAACCAGGTGTGGAGAGCACCAGAAGAAAAAAATAGAAGAAGCCCCTGCAGTACCAGAAGGACAAAACCGACGACACCTAGGGGCTGTTTTTGCGGAGATTTTTCTACCTGACCCACTTTCTCAGTTGGTGAGCAAACAAGGCCCACAGGATATGGGGCCGCAAGTCTAACTCCCGAAACAGCGGTATCACTGTTAGCTCCGCGACGTGCGGAAAGTGGAACGAATAACGTTCTATAGGAATGGTTTAATCAGTGTGTATGTGTGTAGAAGATTTAATTAGTGTCTTCCTCGTGTTGTACCCCGTGTACAATTACGGCTGGTAATGAGCAAGTAATTGGCTCGAAGCCAGCGAAGTAAATTTCATAACGGGGAAAAGCGTTCGCAAGGTTATCGTAGGTCACGGTAGAATAATTTACCACTTGCTTATGATCATGTTAATATCATTAGCCGTTGTGTTTGAGACAGAAACGAGTTGTTTTCACGAAAGTTGTGTTTATCGACTAGATTTTCAACCAACTATGTCAAACTTAATAAAAACATAATGCGAAACGGAAAGAAGTTTGTACCTCTACATCTCGTGACAAATGTCGCTACCTGGTGAATGACGTAGAGAAATTGATCGATGATGTTGTGAATTTTGTTTGAAATGTAAAATCACAAAGTAGCTTGGATATAAATAAAACTGCACCGTTCATATACAAATGTCAGGTAGCAAACGAGTTCGTGTTGATTGACAAGTGGAACACCGGTGAGCATCTGAATTGCGAGAAACTGGATACATGGACACATCTCCTGAATACGAGAGAGTCTCCTGTCTACTGTTTAATATTGATTTGGAAGGCGTGATTAGAATAACGCAAATTGACTACATGACATGACAAAGCTCATTTGGCAATATTATTGCAGATCTGTGGCTAAGAAAGTTGTTTTTTCTAGCTTACCGACTCATCATATCAAACAATAGGTGTGATGCACTACCTGAGTATTGATCATACTATGTTTTTTTTTTTTTTAAATAACTATTTATTGGAATATGAGTTAAAATTAAATTATTAAGATTTAAATTGGGTGTTCAGCCACAAGTGGTGACTTTTCAGCCCTATTATATATATGATTTGGTTATTACCATGAGGACATTATTTGCTTCCGCAATTCTGAGATTTTTGTGTAGGGAAAATTCTAAACCTACTTGTATTGTGTAATGGGGAAAAGGAACTTATATACTAACTTACTAACTAATACAGAGAGCGAATCGATTCAATTGAAGATTGCATCGATTTTTGTCGGATATCATACTATGTTATTTGCCTTTTGTATGGACTCTAATTACTAGAAAATCAACGATGCGTAGCTGATGCGCATTTTTTTTTATAACAATTTCTATTTAGGCCAATTTGCGTATAGCTTTACGTGGTCGATTTACCGATGTTTTTGTTACATAATATTATTTTTTTATTGTTGGATCTCGTTGTCACCCTTCTTCTAGGGGGAGAGGAGCTTCCATTTCCTTCTAGTGAAGATTGGAGGTCAATTTGTCCGTTGCTCATATCATCCATTGCTACATCGTTTTGCTGATGCGCATTGTTTTGTATGAGTGGATTGATTCTGTTTTTAACAGTTTCCCAGCCGATGGGTCATCCACTGGTCACTCACCTTTACTAAATGAAAAAACCCTTCTTAATCCACCCAGTTGCGTGATAATGCCTTTCTCTTCTTTCATAACACTCTAATGAAAATATATTTCATACTTTTATTAAATAATTTCGGATACTAATTTTGACACCAATTGATTTAGATTGATTCGAATAGTTCACAAAAGCATGCTTCAGTGTTTATGTCACACAGTCCGCATCAGTTTTCCAAACTAGTGTTTGACATTTGCGTTGTTAATTTGTATGAGAAGAGTGATGCTAATCTGAAAAAAACCCTTCTTAGTCCACTTAGTGGAATTTTCACATATCTTAAAAAATCATCATGAAATTTTCGAAATCGAAAAACAAATTTTAATGCCTTATTTTCGAAATCGAAAAAAATTTTAAAGTCTTAGAATTGCATGAAACGTCGAGTGTGTCATCTCGATAAAAATTTTTTTTGAAAAAACCGACTTTTTGGGACTTTTTTCTAAGTCTTTGAAAGTCAATTTCTTCGAAAAAATTTTTTGTTGGAATAACACTAAATCTCGACGTTTCATGCAATTTTAAGATTTTTGGCATCAAAAAAAATCCAATTTCGGAAATTTCATGAATTTCAATTTCCCCCCTATGGTGCTTTTTCAAAACCTAAAATTTTCAAACTTTAACTGCTGGGCAGCACCCCTTACCCATGTCCGATTTAGCTCAAATTTTGCATGAGGACTGTTTTCGAGGTGCTTAAACTTTTGAACAGTAGCGCTTTACGAAATTAGAGGTGATCGTAAAATATTGGCACCCTTATATACATTAGAACGGTAAAAAACAACGTGTTTTGTCGGTTACGTCACTTATACCGTTATATCTCCGGAACCAAAAGTCACAGCCATTTGGTCTTCGAACTTGATCAATGGTCCGATAGTAGCTTTCAAACGAGCACAAGTTTGTTAAAATCGGTTCAGCCATCTCTGAGAAAATTGAGCGCGTAAAAAAACAACGCGTTTTGTCGGTTACGTCACTTATACCATTATATCTCCGGAACCAAAAGTCACAGCCATTTGGTCTTCGAACTTGATCAATGGTCCGATAGTAGCTTTCAAACGAGCACAAGTTTGTTAAAATCGGTTCAGCCATCTCTGAGAAAATTGAGCGCGTAAAAAAACAACGCGTTTTGTCGGTTACGTCACTTATACAATCATATCTCCGGAACCAAAAGCCACAGTCATTTGATCTTTGAACTTGATCAATGACCCGACAGTAGCTTTCAAACGAGAATAAGTTTGTTGAAAACGGTTCAGCCATCTCTGAGAAAATTGAGCGCATATAAATATCTTCGAAAATACACATACACACACACATACAGAGAGAGAGAGAGAGAGAGAGAGAGAGAGACATTTTCCGATCTCGTCGAACTGAGTCGAATGGTATATAACACTATGGGTCTCCGAGGCTCCGTTCAAAAGTCGGATTTTCCAGCAATTCTATAATACCTTTCTATAGAGAAATTCAAAACCTTTAGCATTTGATATTGAAATTGATATTGGAAGGAATGATCATAAGCTGTGATTTGAGAAACCGAATTATTAACAATCGCATAATGTTTTTGTAGTTTTTGACCACTATTTCGAAATCTAGTTTCGAGAAACGAAATAACCGAAGTTGGTTCGTTTGACAAGCAACAAATACGAATTACAAATTGGAACAGTTTTGAACCCAATTTTAAAACAATTTTCCCCCCTTTCACTTCGCCGCATAACTCAGTAGTGTCGGAATCAGAAGTCGGATCCAGATGAAATGCAGGAGTTTTATATGGGATTATAAGACCTTCTACTTGAACCTAAGTTCGTGAAAACCGGCCAAATCATCTGTGAGAAAATAGTCTGAAGTATTTCAACACTATATAAAATTTTTAACATTCTTCATCATTCCGGAATTCCGGAACCGATCGTTGTATCCGGATAAAATTCAAAAACTTTGTACGGGACCATAAAACCTAAATTTGTGAATATCGGTCACGCTATATCTGAGGAAAGTGAGTAAGTAATCAGCTTTGGTGTTGGTATTCGTTTTCATTTTAGCGTGTACCAAATTGAAAAAGCACGCTGTGTACGTCGTTTGTGAAGACGTGTTGTGTTTTCTTCTTCAGTGCCAGCACGTACCGGTTTTGTACCGTCATTTTATGTGGTAGTTTTAAAACTTTGACACTCATCGCCCTGTAATCGGATCCGGATGAAACTTTACATCAGCTTTTCAGACAATATGAGATTTAAATCAAGGTTTGAGAAAATCGGTTCAAGTTGAGAAATCGAAGTGAGTTTTACCTTTGCAGTTGTTCTTCACTTCGTTCGGTGCATCCGGAACAGGAAACGGGGGACCAGTAGTGCCGAATTAAGTTTATACACCCACAAACTAACAAGTACTGCAAACTAGAAGAATTTATCAGTCAGTTTCATGGGATTTGTACCTTATTGAGCTCTAGTTCCACTTATTGAGCTCTAGTTCCGAAACCGGAAGTCGGATTCGGAAAACAGTTCTAGGCGAGCTTTCAAAACGCACGTTTTCAAGTAAACAAAATTCTGTTGGATTCACCGATTCTCATCCGTTATGATTGTAATATACGAACACGAAATCTTATAGATAAAAATTACCGATTTAATTGTGTCAAATGTCTTTATCGTGTAAACGACAGAAAAGACAATATATCCATGACTCGGTATGACTAATGAATGAGATATAAACATCAAGATCAAAAATAAAAAAATATACGACGCTCTGTTCAATCATCTTATTTAGAAAGTAAAGTTTTTTTTCTAGCAAACCGAACAAACTCAAAGCTAATATATTAGCTAGGGAAGCCCGAAATGCTGACCGATGTTACGCAAAATGCCCACAAATCAGTTGATTTTGGTGTATCAAATGGGGGTGGTTTTTGATTCGACGTTGTGTTCTAAACCTGGCTTAGAATAACTGAAATACAGTATCCTTAAAAAAAATTGTTTTTTCGTGAAAATCGGCTGGAAAATGGCAACGTTGTTCGATGGTGAAATAAGATACATCCAGCTGGCGCCTCTCTGTAGAATTTGTAGAAAGTTTCCACGAATTGGAGAAGATGAACAAGTATGATTCCAGCTTCTGAGAAAATGTTATTATTTGCTAGGCAAAGTTTCTATAAAAATTATGTCATAACGAATAAAATGAGGAGAGAGTTGGCATCACTGGTAGTACGATGCGATGCCCAAGTGTTGCTCTAAAAAATTTCTAATTTCAATGTGTTTCAAACAACTTATAGTAAAATAATTGGTCGAAAAAGTTATTTCGAGTGATAGTGCAGCTATGGCAATTAATGAAAAATGTTGTTTATTGAATAATGCAGATTCGCGAAACTAAAAAATGTTCATGCGACGGAAACTGGGAATTTACCAGCTGCATATCATTGTCGGTGTTATCAGATTTAAGCATAACGAAAATAGATGGTGGTCGTTGTGCCAAGACAGTAAAATCTGAAGAAGATTTAATATAAAGTTTAGAGGATAACGGCTCCCTATTTCAGCTGAGCTCCTATTTTCATCTCATCCCTTCACCTCATTACTTTGAACATGAATAATATCTTACAACGTACCTGAACCAACCAGTGAAATGTTTTAACATGATTATTTAGGCTATTGTCACACTTTCCCATTGGACGAAATGGTTTTAAATTCTTCGGTGATCGTTTTTTTTTCATTTAAAACAAACTCACACATTTTCGTCTTAAGATTAACAGTTCGTCATGTTTCTGAATATCTACTAATCGATTCGTCTCAAAACATGATCACTATTTCGCACAATTACACTACTATTGAATGCTTGATGATTCAATTAACGATTAAAAACTTCAAAATTCCAATAAAAGTCTTCAAAAATATGAGATGAAAGTTTTTCACTTAGTTCACTTCATTGCGCTTTGTTTTCGCATTTGGTATCGCAAAGTTGCCAAGTTTTCTCATAATGTTACAAAAACAAATTGTTTTTTTTTCTTCTTCAAATTATCATCAACTAATATTTTTTTATCCGTGACATTAGTTTAATTATATTATTGATATTTATATTTCCACAGAACTGTTTCGGCTTCGAATGTTACCAAAAGAGCGTGTTAAATACTAATCATATAACGATAATGGCAAATCTAGTAGCACTGGTTTCATTCCCCTATGTATTAACATAACGCTGTTAAGTGTGTGTGTTTCATCGGCTGTTCACAGAGATGCCAGATATTTTCATAGAAAATATATATAGCTTTGCATAAAAAGTCTATATCTGCGCTATCTGTTTTCACTAATAAAATGAAATTTCTATAATAAAATGATGTTAAAAGATAATTCTTTATATCTCCGTAAGTCATTGCCGCAATACATATTGGTTCAAATTGGTTTAAAATTGTAATATGAATGTTTGTCAGTGTTCATCATCAAATATCCGCACGAAAGATTTCCATTTTAACATGTGATTTGTCCGTTGATTAATAAACTTTTAAAGAATCACTGCAATCAAATACTAATAGATACTCAGAGAGAAAAGTCTAAATTTTTACTTCTCACATGTTATGAACCTGTACAAATCTGTATTAAATTTAGGAAATCTGTAGAAAATTTGTACTCTGATTTAAATACTGATACGGCGAACGCAAAAATCTATACAATACAGATAAATCTGTATAAATGGCATCTCTGGCTCTGCATTTTGTTTTTAGAAGGGCTAATGCCTAAATATTTTGTTTTTTTTTCAGTTTACCCAATTAACTGCACAGTAAAATTTTAAATTTAAAACGAAAGGTAACAAAAACGACCAAAAAAAATTTAAACATCGAAGTGATTCAAAACTGGTTCTAAAAATATCGTGTGTTGTCTTATAGTTGGCATTAGGCCCTTTTTAAGAAGAATGCTGACAGTTTGAACTTGAAAGTGTTTTAGTGCAATGTTTTGTTTGCTGTTGCCATTGCTAATTAATTAAATGAATAAAGGACCAACGATAGGATGAATAAAAATTCTTTGAGATGAAATTAGGAGCAGAGTAGTGAAAAAAAGAATCAGAAGTGTTTTTAGCTAATTTTTTGAATATTATTTTAATTTCCAAAGAATATGAATCAATTCCCAACAGAAATGTGAAAAAATCATAGTGATTTTAGTGGCTAAACCAGGTTTTAAAATAACATCCTTGAAAATGAGATGAAATAGGGAGCCCTTACCCTATGGAATGCGTGAAAATCTAAAATTGGTCTTCAGCAAACCCATCCGTGAGTGTTTATTTTGGTGTGACATCTGGCGGCCACCATGTTTATTGTTAACAAAAAACAGTTATTGTTGCAGAAAACTAAAGCACTTTTTTTTGCTGTGGTTGATCGGGAATTCTAAAAAGAGATGTCAGTTTATTTAGCACATTTTTCCGAATAAACTGATGTTTTTTCTTGAAAATTCATCTATCAGTAGCGAAGAAAACTGTTTTCGTTTTTTTTTACAATGGCTGCTTTCCTAAGGCTGTAAAAATATTTTATATTTTTCTTACTTACAACTTACTTATTGTATTTTTCCTTACCAAAAATCGGGCTAGACTGAATTATGTCGATTATTCGGAGAACGTTCAATCAATGGATCTATTTTTCTTCGGGATAAACGCTAATTTTAAGACGCACACGTGAAGTTCACAACCGTGCCGATATTTCTTGCGACCAAGTGTTTAACTAGGACGGATCTAAAAGTAGTTTAGACTGCGAGGAGGATCTATTTGGTATTTTATTTTTTTGGCTAGGGAGTAGATGTCGATATTATTTCGTATCGCGTAAAGCGTTGTTGTTCGATTAATGGTGAGTTTCGGAAGGAATTTCGTAATTTAGTAGGAAGTACATATATGTGAACCTAAGTGCTATTCCCAAGCAAGTTGTTTCAGGAAAATATATTACAAGCTTAATTGGTTCTGCTTGACACGGGCGGTCTCTAATGCTAATTTATGTCAGTTTGTTCTAATCTGGACACTGCTCAGCGAGATCCGTGCAGGTGGCAACCAGAATTGTGACCCTAATTGTTGCCTTGAGATGACGATGGAATCATACATCGGACTGAAAGTCAAAGCTAGACGTTTTAGATTGACTATAAATTTACGGCAGACTAAATTTTTAAGAAGGAATACTACTCTTCTTACCGCCAAGATTGAGACGACGATTAATTCATGTATTTAGGCTCACAGTTCTATCGAAAAAAGTAAGCCACTGCACGAAATTTACTTTTCTATAAGGTTCTCTATAGACACGCAATATTGACTATAAGGGAAAGGGGGCTAAGGTTCTCGAGCTAGGTGCGCCGTCTTCGATAATTGAAAAACCATCTATCGTAAGAACATTGGACTGATACGATTGGCTGAGTATTTGATTAGAATATCGGACGACAAACCAATCAAAAAGCTTCTAAAATCTAACCCCAAAGTATAGCACGGAGCGGAGACTTTCGATGTATTGGTTGCTGGCGACGAACAGTCTTCAATCGAATTATTTGAAAATAGAGGCTGAATATCACAGAACTAAGCTGATAGATAAAATAAGTATTATAAATCGTCGAATAAACGGTTTCAGTACTAAGCCACTGTTATGATTGACAAAATATTTCCAACATTAGTATGGAAAATAGTGACAAGAATGAACGGAAAAAAAACCAAATAGCATGCTCTGCAATTGGAATGCCTCCTTCCCAAATTCTTCCGAAGCCTCCCGAACCCACCCAACAGCGTCTCGGCAACTCTTTCCCAACAACGACAATCGGCGCGTGGCGGGGCGAATAAAAATATCATTCTCATAACGAAATGCAAATAGGATCAGCTAGCGATGGGTAGGGCAATATTTTTATTTCCGAGCTATACCGTTTGCCAGAAGTTCCCATTACCGGGCAATATGTTTATGGATTTCCGATTGCGAAGGCATGCGTCATTTTGGTCTAGAGTTAGCTCGAGACTTGCGTGTGAATTTCATTGCTGCTAGTTTTCCAGCAGTAGCTTGATTTCCAACATTACGTAAGAAAGTATCGAACGAGTAACTACACTGCATCATGTTTAGTAGGCACCGTCGCAAACTTAGTGTGAATTAGATCAGTTGTCCTTGAGATCTACAATTTGTAAATCATACAGGTCATACTGAATTGTAAATCATATAAGATGTACAACTATGCAACACACTTAGAAAAAACCTTGTGATTTTACATCTTATTAGATGCACATAATTGGAGCATCACAACTCACGCAAATTTACGTTGAAGATCATTCAATATTGTGTCTTAAATTCCATAACATGAAATTCATTGAAATAAAAAAAATGAAAATGAACCTCAGGATATCCGTTTAATGAAGTATTATTTCCTATCTGTCCAGTGTAAAACGTCAGCAATATAAAGTTAAACTAAAAGCAGAAAAAATGTAAACCAATGCGTAACTTAGTGCAGAAGTAAAATCCTTTCGTATTCCGTCGAGTTAGGAATAACTAATAATACTGTTGTTGTACCGTTGAATTCCACTATGTCACGTCATTACACTCTCACAAAGTCACTATTTTCACAGAAACTATTTTTCCGAAAGTGTATCAAACGTTATAATACAGATACGTATTTCGGAATGTTATTTACATCCTTCTTCAGTGTATCGGTTTTATAAGTTTATTGAAAGAATGCTGCAGTGAAGTTCCTTTTATACAAACGTAAGTAGGTAAAACACAAAAGGAACCAAAAAAAGATTGAAAAGGAAAAGACAGGTTATGTTTACTGAAGAGTCAAAGAGAAGTATTCAGAAGATTTGCAAAATAATATATAAGAGAATGTGAGGTTTTCAGGTTTTCGATCAATGTAAAGCCATCGGATTCGAATACTTCTTATTTTTTTTCTTCGAGTTTCGTCTTCAACTCGTCAGTGCATAACAGTTTGTATTGGATTCGTATGCCACCTAGCAGTACAACATAAACCGCTCAGCAGGCGTAAAATTAATGCTATTTGTAATACGACTAAATAAATAAATTCACTTTTATTACTTTCACCAAAGTGCAATGGTGCGTTGTGATCCCATTTCCTGTCTTTTCAACCAAAAGTGGAATCGTGTCAATGCTTCGAACGAAATGAAGCGCATTCCTTTAAGAGTGTTCTGTATCAACCGAAACTTGTGGTAACCGGATGATGAGAAGTCTAGACGATAGGGTTAGTGAGGTAAAATTTCTCATCCACTATTATTCAAATAGCTTTTAACCATAGCCGCAACATGAGACCGAGCGTTGTCATGACGTAAAATTACGTCAACAAATCCGTATTATAAATTATATCGAAAATATTTATTTATTTATTTATTTCGTCAAGCAAATGTAGACTACATATAAATTGTTTACAATGTTCACTTACATACTACGCATTATTTCTACGACAAAGCTGAAATTTTTTTCGATTTTTTGACATAGTAAGGTCATGATGTTCGCAGTATTGATTGTAATGGCGCATTATTCGATTGACTGGGTTGTATTTTGCATAATTTGTTCTAGCATGTTTTTCTAAAAATAATTTCCTGGAACGTAGTTGACGGCTAAGTATATAAAAATTTAATTGCGATAAAAAATGGAGCTGATTGAATGCGTTGAGAAATGATGTCGCTGATAAAATAAAGCATTGCAAAGTCGCGGCGTTCTTTAAGTGTTTGTATATTGATGAGCATGCAGCGTGCTTCATATGATGGTAGATTAAATGCTGTCCAGTTTAATTTACGAAGTGGATATAACAGAAATTGTTTTTGTATAGATTCAATGCGTTCTTCGTCAATAATGTTATATGGATTCCATACTAGGCTGCAATATTCCAAGATGGGTCTGACATATGTACTATATAGCAATTTTATAGTATATGGGTCTTGGAAATTACGACAGAAGCGTTTAATGAAGCCCAGCATACTGTTTGCTTTATTGATTATTGTATTATAATGTTCCACAAATGTTAGTTTGGAGTCCATGATTACGCCTAAATCTCGTACAATTTTACTTTTTTCTACTATTTGATTTCCTAAAAATATGTGTACAGAATGGGTTTCGTTTTTCCTACTGAAAGTTATTGAGTTGCATTTTTTTACATTGAGTTGAAGTAGACTTTTGGAGCACCAAATGTGGAATATATTAATTTTGTTCTGGAATATTACAGCGTCGTTTACATTTTAAATTGAAGAAGAGTTTCATGTCGTCTGCATATATAGGCACTTTTAAATTTTTGAGTATGAAGGAAATGTCGTTCATATTTAAAATGGAAAGAAGATGCCCTAGGTGAGAGCCCTGAGGTACGCCAGATGTTACATTAATTGGTTCAGAGTTTATGTTTTGGAAGCGAACTACTTGTACACGATTCGTTAAGTATGATTCAAGCCACTCCAGAAGGCTATGTTCTATGCCATATTTTTGTAGTTTGTATAGAAGTAATGGTGTGTCAGTACGGTCGAAAGCTTTACTAAAGTCGGTGTAAAGAGTTTTTACGTGGTTGCCAGCGTCAAAGAGATTTGTTGTAGTTGAGCGGCCTTTGAAAAAGCTATGCTGTTTGTTAGTTATAACGTTTTTCAGTTATTGAAAAAGCTTGCACTAATGAGTTGAAAATCATGAATCGCATTTAAATTATGTTTGGTTGCTTATGGTTTCGTAATAAAATCAGCATAGAGCAGTTTTTGGTACACGATCTAAAATGACCTTTCCATGTTTGAACATCATAAGGTGACCGCATTCATATTTATTCGAGTTTCCCCATTTATCTAGATATTTTGACCTGCTATATGTTCGCTTCGTTCGAAACATTGATTAAAATAGTGAACTCGATTCCAATATTTATTGTCCCAAAACACAAACATTGCAAAATTCTAACACAAATTTTAAAAAGTAATACCCTGAATGACAATAAGTAACCAATCCATTTCGATGTTTTGGTTACTAAGATGACTATTGGTACACTTACCCTATGTTTGTTCCTTTTTTTAATGGCGGAGGGACACCAAAACAAACAGAATAACATTCATGGTTTATGCTTTTTATGGTTTTATTGCGCGAAACTGTACGTTACATTTGTTTATGGTTATGACTGTGGAGTGAAATTCGGGGTTGATTGTTACCGAATGTTGCGAGATGTTGGAAACTCTAGTAAAGCAAAAGCCATGTTGGCGCACAGCATTCTGTGGTCCGCTGTAAATCACGGCGCCATTCGATGAAGGGTGGATATTTTCTGGTTATACTACTATTAATAATAAAAAACAAACTGCTTGTAAACGATGTTTTCATTTTTTTTTTCGCAAGTTCAATGATATGATTCACTGAAAGTTATCGTCATGGTCAACGCAATATGTCAATAATGTCATATACCAGTCGACTCAGCTTGTCGAGATCGTAAAAAAGCTAGTGTGTGTATATGATAAAAAGTGTCCTTGCTTTTCGCATTTGAATTTTTTTTGGATCCGATTTCCGATACCGGAATTACAAGTGCCAAAAATTGAAGAAAATTTGCAATTGATTCCGAAGAGATTACTGAACCGATTTTCAAAAACTTAGATTCAAATAAAAAGTTTTATGAGCCAATTAAAAGTAATTGAATTATACCCAGTTCCGGAATTACGAGGTGTAGTGTAGATAGAAAGTGATAAAAATGTACATTCATTTTACTCAACGACGGCTTAACTGATTTTTAAAAACTTAGCCTCACCTTACTCTCGGTTCCGAAATCACATAACGGTGGAAAAATCAAATTTGATTAAGGGACGGGTAGGGTCTAACAATTTTCAAGAATCATTTATTTTATATAGGTGTTATCTTATAGTAAAACGTTTCAAGAATGTTCTGTTAAGTTTTCAAGCCTATCGGAACAAAACTCTGGAAGTTATTGGCCTTTATCTTTTCTTATCTCATAACAGCGATTGAAGCACGCGCTCATATTCATATGACGCCAATCTATCCTCCTACTCTCAGTTGGCTCTCGCACCCTGATGCAAAAAAAACGCAGTGTATGTTGGCAATTTAAAATTTACAGGTTCGAAACCAACTGTGTCGTAGCTGCATGACTTTTTTATGACCAGTCAAACCGCCTAAAAGTATGCAATTTCATCTTTACCTCATGAAATCTTTTTCTAGATTTGCTCGGTAAAACCTTTCCGCCCAAAAAATGAAATTTCTGCTATTTTAACTATTAACGAGGCCAATATTGTGACTAACATAGTTACAAAACACTTCTTTCTAAAATCTCTAAATTCTATTGAAGACTGAAAGTTTTAATTTGAACGATCTGTGGGTGCCAAAATGCACTATTTTGGCACCTACAGACCTCTCAGTATCCCTTCGAGGGAATGCAGACGAATATGTTTCTGTTTGTTTCATAATTGTTTTTTTTTACCTTTTTTACCTATTTTTATATATATAAAAAATAGGTATAGAATTCGCTCAAACTTTCGAAAATTTTTCCGAGGCCCGGAGGGCCGAATGACATATACCAATCGATTCAGCTCGACGAACTGAGCAAATGTCTGTGTTTGTGTGTGTGTGTGTGTATGTGTGTGTCCGTATGTGTGTTGTCAACTAAGAGGTCGAGATCTCAGAGATGGCTGGACCGATTTTCATCAAACTAGTCGCAAATGAAAGGTCTCCCCGTCACCCAAAACGCTATTGAATGGTTTTGAGATCGGATGTTTACTTTTTGAGTTATACAAAGTTTTATGTCAAAATTTTCAGTTTTTTGACAGTATCTGTCACAATTGACCTTGAAATATGTTTTCTGACTTAGATTCCGCACGGTAATACCTATCCAACAAGCCATAGATTGTTAAAATCCGTCCATTTTTAACGGAGATATCGAAATTTTTCTGTAAGCGACTTTTCCCCCTATTCCAGCAGTAGGAGTTTTGAGCGCTGTATGACAAAGAAATGCTTGGGAGCAACGGAAAACACGATTTTTTATACTGTTACATACAATTGTTTCTAAGAACCAAAAGGATTGTGTACAGCATTCTTTTTCATGACATTTAGCCTCGTACCGATTTTGGCACGGCTCGTTTTTGGCAACATAATCGTTCGAATATGACATATATAAACCAGATGATGGCAGAATTTTTTTTAATTATTTTGTTTTAAACTACTTACAGCAATAAATGCTGGAACAACATAACATCCATATACCATTCGAATCAGTTCGTCGAGATCAGCAAATGTGTGTGTGACAAATAACTTCAATTAATTTTCTCGGAAAATTTCTTTTCTACAAACTCAGATTCATACGAAAAGTCGTATGCTCCCAAACAAAGTTCCTGCATTATGTTTGGTTCCGACCTCTGGTTTCGGAGGTCGGTTCGAATACTTCTTATTTTTTTTCTTCGAGTTTCGTCTTCAACTCGTCAGTGCATAACAGTTTGTATTGGATTCGTATGCCACCTAGCAGTACAACATAAACCGCTCAGCAGGCGTAAAATTAATGCTATTTGTAATACGACTAAATAAATAAATTCACTTTTATTACTTTCACCAAAGTGCAATGGTGCGTTGTGATCCCATTTCCTGTCTTTTCAACCAAAAGTGGAATCGTGTCAATGCTTCGAACGAAATGAAGCGCATTCCTTTAAGAGTGTTCTGTATCAACCGAAACTTGTGGTAACCGGATGATGAGAAGTCTAGACGATAGGGTTAGTGAGGTAAAATTTCTCATCCACTATTATTCAAATAGCTTTTAACCATAGCCGCAACATGAGACCGAGCGTTGTCATGACGTAAAATTACGTCAACAAATCCGTATTATAAATTATATCGAAAATATTTATTTATTTATTTATTTCGTCAAGCAAATGTAGACTACATATAAATTGTTTACAATGTTCACTTACATACTACGCATTATTTCTACGACAAAGCTGAAATTTTTTTCGATTTTTTGACATAGTAAGGTCATGATGTTCGCAGTATTGATTGTAATGGCGCATTATTCGATTGACTGGGTTGTATTTTGCATAATTTGTTCTAGCATGTTTTTCTAAAAATAATTTCCTGGAACGTAGTTGACGGCTAAGTATATAAAAATTTAATTGCGATAAAAAATGGAGCTGATTGAATGCGTTGAGAAATGATGTCGCTGATAAAATAAAGCATTGCAAAGTCGCGGCGTTCTTTAAGTGTTTGTATATTGATGAGCATGCAGCGTGCTTCATATGATGGTAGATTAAATGCTGTCCAGTTTAATTTACGAAGTGGATATAACAGAAATTGTTTTTGTATAGATTCAATGCGTTCTTCGTCAATAATGTTATATGGATTCCATACTAGGCTGCAATATTCCAAGATGGGTCTGACATATGTACTATATAGCAATTTTATAGTATATGGGTCTTGGAAATTACGACAGAAGCGTTTAATGAAGCCCAGCATACTGTTTGCTTTATTGATTATTGTATTATAATGTTCCACAAATGTTAGTTTGGAGTCCATGATTACGCCTAAATCTCGTACAATTTTACTTTTTTCTACTATTTGATTTCCTAAAAATATGTGTACAGAATGGGTTTCGTTTTTCCTACTGAAAGTTATTGAGTTGCATTTTTTTACATTGAGTTGAAGTAGACTTTTGGAGCACCAAATGTGGAATATATTAATTTTGTTCTGGAATATTACAGCGTCGTTTACATTTTAAATTGAAGAAGAGTTTCATGTCGTCTGCATATATAGGCACTTTTAAATTTTTGAGTATGAAGGAAATGTCGTTCATATTTAAAATGGAAAGAAGATGCCCTAGGTGAGAGCCCTGAGGTACGCCAGATGTTACATTAATTGGTTCAGAGTTTATGTTTTGGAAGCGAACTACTTGTACACGATTCGTTAAGTATGATTCAAGCCACTCCAGAAGGCTATGTTCTATGCCATATTTTTGTAGTTTGTATAGAAGTAATGGTGTGTCAGTACGGTCGAAAGCTTTACTAAAGTCGGTGTAAAGAGTTTTTACGTGGTTGCCAGCGTCAAAGAGATTTGTTGTAGTTGAGCGGCCTTTGAAAAAGCTATGCTGTTTGTTAGTTATAACGTTTTTCAGTTATTGAAAAAGCTTGCACTAATGAGTTGAAAATCATGAATCGCATTTAAATTATGTTTGGTTGCTTATGGTTTCGTAATAAAATCAGCATAGAGCAGTTTTTGGTACACGATCTAAAATGACCTTTCCATGTTTGAACATCATAAGGTGACCGCATTCATATTTATTCGAGTTTCCCCATTTATCTAGATATTTTGACCTGCTATATGTTCGCTTCGTTCGAAACATTGATTAAAATAGTGAACTCGATTCCAATATTTATTGTCCCAAAACACAAACATTGCAAAATTCTAACACAAATTTTAAAAAGTAATACCCTGAATGACAATAAGTAACCAATCCATTTCGATGTTTTGGTTACTAAGATGACTATTGGTACACTTACCCTATGTTTGTTCCTTTTTTTAATGGCGGAGGGACACCAAAACAAACAGAATAACATTCATGGTTTATGCTTTTTATGGTTTTATTGCGCGAAACTGTACGTTACATTTGTTTATGGTTATGACTGTGGAGTGAAATTCGGGGTTGATTGTTACCGAATGTTGCGAGATGTTGGAAACTCTAGTAAAGCAAAAGCCATGTTGGCGCACAGCATTCTGTGGTCCGCTGTAAATCACGGCGCCATTCGATGAAGGGTGGATATTTTCTGGTTATACTACTATTAATAATAAAAAACAAACTGCTTGTAAACGATGTTTTCATTTTTTTTTTCGCAAGTTCAATGATATGATTCACTGAAAGTTATCGTCATGGTCAACGCAATATGTCAATAATGTCATATACCAGTCGACTCAGCTTGTCGAGATCGTAAAAAAGCTAGTGTGTGTATATGATAAAAAGTGTCCTTGCTTTTCGCATTTGAATTTTTTTTGGATCCGATTTCCGATACCGGAATTACAAGTGCCAAAAATTGAAGAAAATTTGCAATTGATTCCGAAGAGATTACTGAACCGATTTTCAAAAACTTAGATTCAAATAAAAAGTTTTATGAGCCAATTAAAAGTAATTGAATTATACCCAGTTCCGGAATTACGAGGTGTAGTGTAGATAGAAAGTGATAAAAATGTACATTCATTTTACTCAACGACGGCTTAACTGATTTTTAAAAACTTAGCCTCACCTTACTCTCGGTTCCGAAATCACATAACGGTGGAAAAATCAAATTTGATTAAGGGACGGGTAGGGTCTAACAATTTTCAAGAATCATTTATTTTATATAGGTGTTATCTTATAGTAAAACGTTTCAAGAATGTTCTGTTAAGTTTTCAAGCCTATCGGAACAAAACTCTGGAAGTTATTGGCCTTTATCTTTTCTTATCTCATAACAGCGATTGAAGCACGCGCTCATATTCATATGACGCCAATCTATCCTCCTACTCTCAGTTGGCTCTCGCACCCTGATGCAAAAAAAACGCAGTGTATGTTGGCAATTTAAAATTTACAGGTTCGAAACCAACTGTGTCGTAGCTGCATGACTTTTTTATGACCAGTCAAACCGCCTAAAAGTATGCAATTTCATCTTTACCTCATGAAATCTTTTTCTAGATTTGCTCGGTAAAACCTTTCCGCCCAAAAAATGAAATTTCTGCTATTTTAACTATTAACGAGGCCAATATTGTGACTAACATAGTTACAAAACACTTCTTTCTAAAATCTCTAAATTCTATTGAAGACTGAAAGTTTTAATTTGAACGATCTGTGGGTGCCAAAATGCACTATTTTGGCACCTACAGACCTCTCAGTATCCCTTCGAGGGAATGCAGACGAATATGTTTCTGTTTGTTTCATAATTGTTTTTTTTTACCTTTTTTACCTATTTTTATATATATAAAAAATAGGTATAGAATTCGCTCAAACTTTCGAAAATTTTTCCGAGGCCCGGAGGGCCGAATGACATATACCAATCGATTCAGCTCGACGAACTGAGCAAATGTCTGTGTTTGTGTGTGTGTGTGTGTATGTGTGTGTCCGTATGTGTGTTGTCAACTAAGAGGTCGAGATCTCAGAGATGGCTGGACCGATTTTCATCAAACTAGTCGCAAATGAAAGGTCTCCCCGTCACCCAAAACGCTATTGAATGGTTTTGAGATCGGATGTTTACTTTTTGAGTTATACAAAGTTTTATGTCAAAATTTTCAGTTTTTTGACAGTATCTGTCACAATTGACCTTGAAATATGTTTTCTGACTTAGATTCCGCACGGTAATACCTATCCAACAAGCCATAGATTGTTAAAATCCGTCCATTTTTAACGGAGATATCGAAATTTTTCTGTAAGCGACTTTTCCCCCTATTCCAGCAGTAGGAGTTTTGAGCGCTGTATGACAAAGAAATGCTTGGGAGCAACGGAAAACACGATTTTTTATACTGTTACATACAATTGTTTCTAAGAACCAAAAGGATTGTGTACAGCATTCTTTTTCATGACATTTAGCCTCGTACCGATTTTGGCACGGCTCGTTTTTGGCAACATAATCGTTCGAATATGACATATATAAACCAGATGATGGCAGAATTTTTTTTAATTATTTTGTTTTAAACTACTTACAGCAATAAATGCTGGAACAACATAACATCCATATACCATTCGAATCAGTTCGTCGAGATCAGCAAATGTGTGTGTGACAAATAACTTCAATTAATTTTCTCGGAAAATTTCTTTTCTACAAACTCAGATTCATACGAAAAGTCGTATGCTCCCAAACAAAGTTCCTGCATTATGTTTGGTTCCGACCTCTGGTTTCGGAACTACAGGATGATATGTGAAACGAAATCAAAATTGTGTAACTCATTTTTCTTGAAGATGGCTGAACCGATCTAAGATGCAAATGAAATCTAAGAATCATCTAAGATTCAAATGAAAAGTTTCAAAGTTCTATAAAACATCTTGCTTTTCAGTCAGATCCAACTTCCGGTTTCGGGGATTGTATAAAAATGTCTATTCCACATAATTTAATCAGGTTTATCGGGTTAGCAGATTTGGACAGTCGATAAAAAAATTAACTTTTTTCAGTTTTAGTGGTATTCAGTTGTCGATCAGAAGGCACCTAAAAATTTAATTCGTGCTATGATCTCTCAAAGATGTCTTAACTGATTTTCAAATGTTTTGAAACAAATGTAAAGTGTACAGCTACTCAGGTGAATTTATCTGACTTCGGCCATACCGCTTTTAGAACTCCGGTTCCAGTATAAAATCGTTTCTCAAAGCTCAATCGTTTTCTCAAAAAAAGCCTTATCAAATTTCAGAAACAAAATTTTTAATTAAAACAAACTTATATACAAAAATTAATTATTTTATCCAATTATGACTTCCGGTTCTCGAATTACATGATGATGAATTTTTAAAATTCAAACCGATATAGAAGATGACAATCCCGAAAAGCTTCAAAGTTGAACTCAAAACTGTTGTAATTTATTCGTCATATGGCCATACGAATCGGTTTGGGTTATGCTGGTTCCTGAATACCGGCTCTGGAAGTACCTTAAATTACCGTAAACTCTAGAGTGGAACTTACATATCATGGCATGTTTAATCGATTATCACACTTCTAGATTCAAATTCGATCCGCTTTGCAGTTTCGACATTACAGAGTAATGAGTGATTAAAATCTCAAATTGTCGCTTAAAACGAGGGTCATTAAAATAATGTCATGAAAACTTAAACACCGAAGAATATTCATGCAAAAAACACATGCGGATTGATAAAAATAGGTATCATCTCACTGCTAGGTGGATTAAACACGTTTTTATAAATATAAAAAATAGGTATAGAATTCGCTCAAACTTTAGAAAAATTTTCGAGGCCCGGAGGGCCGAATGTCATATACCAATCGATTCAGCTCGACGAACTGAGCAAATGTCCGTGTGTGTATATGTGTGTGTGTCTGTATGTGTGTTGTCAACTAAGAGGTCGAGATCTCAGAGATGGCTGGACCGATTTTGATCAAACTAGTCGCAAATGAAAGGTGTCCCCGTCACCCAGAACGCTATTGAATGGTTTTGAGATCGGATGTTTACTTTTTGAGTTATACGAAGTTTTATGTCAAAATTTTCAGTTTTTTGACAGTATCTGTCACAATTGACCTTGAAAACAGAATATATTTTCAGTCTTAGATTCCGCACGGTAATATCTATCCAACAAGCCATAAATTGTTAAAATCCGTCCATTTTTAACGGAGATATCGAAATTTTGGTGTAAGCGACTTTTGCCCCTATTCCAGCAGTAGAAGTTTTGAGCGCTGTCTGGCAAAGAAATGCTTGGGAGCAAAATAAAACACGATTTTTTATACTGTTACATACATTTGTTTCTAACTACCCAAAATACTGTGTACAGCATGATATTTTGCCTCGGGCCGATTTTAGCACGGTTCGTTTTTGGCAACATAATCGTTCGAATATGCCATATGTAAACCAGATGATAGCAGAATTTTCGAGTTGAAAGCAATTCCATAATTATATTGATTTAAACTACTTACAGTAATAAATGCTGGAAGAACATAACAGCCATATACCATTCGAATCAGTTCGTCGAGATCAGCAAATGCGTGTGACAAATAATTTCACTCCATTTTTTTCGGAGATGACTCAACCGTTTTCTACAAACTCAGGTTCATATGAAAAGTCGTATACTCCCAAACAAGGTTCCTGAATTATGTTTGGTTTCGACCTCTGGTTCCGGAACTACAGGATGATATGTGAAACGAAATTAAAATTGTGTAACTCATTTTTCTCGTAGATGGCTGAACCGATCTAAGATTCAAATGAAATCTAAGAATCATCCAAGATTCAAATGAAAAGTTTTAAGATTCTATAAAACATCTTGTTTTTCAGTCAGATCCAACTTCCGGTTTCGGAGATACAGGGTGATTGTCTATTTCACATAAATTAATTATTTTTATCGGGTTAGCAGATTTGGTGGATAGTCTATAACCAAATAAACTTATTTCATTTTTGGTTATATTCAGTTTTCGTTTCGGAAGGTACCCAAAAATTTAATTCGCACTAGGATTCCTCAAAGATGTCTACATTGATTTTCAAACATTTTGAAACAAATGTAAACTATACAGCTACTTAGGTGAATTTGTCTGACTTCGGCTACACCGAATTTCGAATTCCGGTTCCAGTATCGAATCGTTTCTCAAAGCTCAATCGTTTAATCAAAAAAAGCCAAATCGAATTTCAGAAACAAAAGTTCAAATTAAAATAAACCCAATTTTATCCAATTCTGACTTCCGCAATTTATTCGTCATATGACCATATTTGCAATTTATTCGTCATATGGCCATACAAATCGGTTTGGGTTATGCTTGTTCCTGAATACCGGCTCTGGGCGTACTTTAAATTAACCTAAAGTAAAGTGGAAATTACTTCGACATATCATGGAATGTTCAATCGATTGTTACACTTTTAGAATCAAATTCGATCCGATTTGCAGTTTCGACATTACAGAGTAATGAGTGATTGAAATCTCAAATTGCCACTTAAAACGACGGACATTAGAATAATGTCATGAAAACTGAAACACCGAGGAATATTCATGCAAAAAACACATGCGGATTGATAAAAAAGGTATCATCTCACTGCTAGGTGGATTAAGCACGTTTTTCATAATTAAATACAATTCATTTCTCTCCCACGAGTCCAATAATGAAAAGCAGTGACAAAGCTCAAATCACCAAATAATTAGGTGCACATATTAATATAGACAGTTTAGTAGTTTTTCAAAATTAGTTCGAAACACAAAATGCTGTGGTAACAATAACATCATCAATCACGGTAGTCGATTCAAACTACGCACTGATTTATAAAACCATTTTTCCACGAAGCAATCCTGTATGTCACATATCCATTTCCATCATACAGAGAGGCTGAGGCCCGCAGGATTCGTTCGGTACGCACAAGAACACATGTAGTCGACGTTCGATCCACCGTAGCCCAGGACGAGGTGCGAAAGCAGCTCTGAAATGTGAAAGTCCGTAGAAAAGAGCATTCAGAATCATCATGAAAAATGCACACCATCGAATGTAGAAAGCGGAGAATGAAACCTCCGTACCGTATTTGCCTCCTTGTCCCCTAACTCAGCCCTTCCGGGAGGGTTGGCAAAGCATAAACTCGTCGGCAAATAAATGCTTTGAGCTTTTATCGCAGTCACACCACCCTCGTTCCCAGTGAAACCAATGAGGTTTGCCAAAAAGTACCTCGTTTCTAATATATAAATCGTTTCTATTTGCAACCGTAAAATTCTAGTGCCCCGGATAAAGTGGTAAAAGGTGTGTGTTATCTGGACAGAGACAATAGCAACAACTGACAGGTTGGTTTCGCCACTGCCGGCCGCTACCTTTCTGCATCAGTCCATCTTGAACACCCATCGACGACGGCCGGAAATCATTCACACTCATGCAGCACAGATGACATTCGGTGCTGAGCTGAAATTTTCTCGGCTCACTTGACTATTTGATCTTCGTGTCGCAGCATGTATGTAGCACCCGGAGAACGGTAATGCATGCAGCGTTTCAGAATTGCTGATGTCAGTCGCCGATCAGGGCTCTGGTTACCACCGTTGGATGGAAATTTGATAGCTAATGGATAATTGAGCGATATTGAGCTGACATATTTCTTCCGGGTTGATTCAATTTTGCTTCGGTGGGAAATTTCTTCGTACTGTGCTACAAAATGGCTGTGCGGAACGTTTTTTTTCTGTTCTTGATACATTTGGAACACTTTCCTTGGGTTAAAGTCAGGATTAAATATGAAACCCGAAATGACTATTAAGATAAAGTTTGGGAGAAATTAACAAGTTCCAGTGAAATAAATAGAAATTAGAAAAATGTTTTGGGGGATTCGTACTGTGATATTCAAGTTTTTTTTTACAGTGAATTTATTATGGAATCAACTATTAGTTCACTTAAAGTCAACCTCAACACTGACGTCATCCACTTGAAATTATTGCTGCACTGTATACAGCTGAGCTCTAGCAAGAAAAAAATTCCCCCACTTTTCGCAGCATCATAAGCATCTACTTGACCCATTATTCCAGTCAGAGCCATCTTTGTTCCACTGCAGATTACTTTTCCTGGCTTACTCTCAGTGGTAAGTTCTACCGTCGAAACTGAACGCTTGCTGTTCCGTCTATCGCCAGTCCTCCATTTTTCCACTCTACCTCTACCTCTAACTTTTCTACCGACCACCGTAATTTTCTTAGGTTCTGTGAAAGTGCGGAGATGCTGGAATAGATCAATGCACCATTATATCATAGTGATTTGGTGCACCGATAGCGTGGTTGGTCCAAAATTGCTGTAAGCTGATACAGGCCCTCCTCATCCGTAGCATAGCTTGTAGCCTAAGCTGTCACCAAGCGTCGAAAATGGTGAGTGGATTTGATAGCTGTTGTCATGATGTGTACCAACCCGGCGTCGACGGACGAATTCGAGTTTTCAAACACACCTTTTTCTGGTAGCATCGGTAACGCACACTTTTTCCGAGCCTTCCCCCATCTTCACGGGTTCGGTGCGCGAATAAACAGCAATATCGATATCGATCGTGTATGCGATGCCGTTCATAGAGTCGAAACTTTATGTGTCAGACTATGCTCACCAGTTGAAGCCAATTCGGGAACAGCACACGCAGTCAAAAAAAAACCCATTGATTTCAGTGTTTTTACTCCATCGAACTGTGTTTGTGACTAGTTGACAGGTGCAATTTAGTCACTTAGCGATGGTAATTTCGTCAATGTAATTGTGTTGTAGCCATTTCAGTAAATGGATCTTTTTAAGTTTGGCAAATTTTTTTGTTGCTTTTTTTTCATCAGACTCCAACAAATAAAGTGTAACACAAATTTATTCAACAGCACTATAAAAGATGATTACTTTTGACATCTGGATATTCTTATGGCAGCTTAAGAACTTCCATCTGCGAGAAAAAGCAAAGCCTTGGTATTATATTCCTGTAGTGGAATTTGACCTTCTGTTTCAACAGGCTTCGCAGCCGATTCAGAGTATACAGAACCATTGCATGGCTGGTGCTACGAGCCTATTAACACAACGAATCCTTCCAGGTCGGGGTACGAACATACGACAACTGGTTTGTAAGACCAGTGCCCTATACATTGAACCGCCAACCCGGGATTCCAAGATAAGTGAGTGACATTAATTTCACATTTTTAATGCACTATTTCCATATTTCTTATGCATATCACCCTGTAATTCCGGAACCGGAAGTAAGATACATATGAAATTCCGGAACTTTGTTTGGAATCATGAGACCTTTAATTTGAATCTAAGTTTGTGAAACTTGGTTCAATTATCTTCGAGGAAATTAAGTGACATAAATTTTACATTTTTGGTGCATATCATCCCGTAATTGCGGAATCAGAATTCAGATCTAAATGATGTTCAGGAACTTTGTATGGGACCATAAGTTTGTGAAAATCGGTTTAGCCATCTCCGAGAAAAAAGAGTAACATTATTTTCACATTTTTGGTGCATATCACCCTGTAACTCCGCAACCGAAAGTCGAATCCAAATGTTATTCAGGAATTAAGTATGGGATCGTGAGACTTTTCATTTGAATCTAAGTTTGTGAGAATCGGTTTAGCCATCTCCGAGAAAAAAGAATGAAATTATTTTCAAGTTTTTGGTGCATATCACCCTGTAATTCCGTTACCGGAAGTCGGATCCAAATGAATTCAGGAACTTTGTATGGAACCGTGACCGTGAGACCTTTCGTTTGAATCTTAGTTAGTGAAAATAGGTTCAGCCATCTCCGAGAAAAGTGAGTGACATTATTCTCACATTTTTAATGCATTGCCATTTTTTGGTGCATATCACCCTGTAATTCCTGAATCAGAAGTCGGATCCAAATGAATTTCAGCAACTCTGTATGGGACCGTGGGACCTTTCATTTGAATTTAAGTTTGTGAAAATTGGTTCAGACATCTCCGAGAAAAAATAGTGACATTATTTTCACATTTTTGGTGCATATCACCCTGTAATTCCGGAACCGGAAGTCGAATCCAAATGACATTCAGGAGCTTTGTATGGGACGATGAGACCTTTCATTTCAATCTTAGGTTGTGAAAATAGGTTCAGCAATCTCCGAGAAATGTGAGTGACATTATTTTCAAATTGTTGGTGCATATCACCCTGTAATTCCGGGATCGGAAGTCGGATCCAAACGAATTTCAGGAACTTTGTATGGGACCGTGAGATCTTCCATTTGAATCTAAGTTTGTTAAGCCATCTCTGAGCCATCTGGTCCCGGGACTCATTGATCGACGTATTACTTATGAAAATGACAAATGGGTGGTTTGGTAACAGATTTGACGAATAAGCATGGAACAAAGCTGTCTCAAGTAATTTCAAAATCAGACATGACGATGACCAGTCCGTGTAAATTCTTCAAAATCACACAATTTGCGTATTTTTCAGAGTGAAATATCGGTGTCTTAAGCAGTTTAAACTTTACAATTACTTTAAATATTTGCGTCATTCTAAGTTTACAGCCAATGAAGTGAGACATACGATTGTATTGGATTTATTTTACAGAAAATATCCAATAAATCGTTGGAATTGAGTTTCTGTTTTCAAAAAAAACCCTATTCCAATCCATATTAAAATAAAAACCTCACGATTTCTGGAACTATAAACTAGAAAAATTATATGAACAAACCTAAACGAACTCGCTTCTTTTTACATAATTCCGTATGACACAACAGTCTTGAAATTTATTTATTTCTGAAACTAATCACCTTGTCAAATTTCATTTGAATCTGAGGCTATGAAAATCGGTGCAACGATCTCTGAGAAAATTGAGTGAACTTTTTTCTGATCTTGTGTTCCTGTTTGTGAGAACCGGTTCAGCCATATAGAAGAAAAAAATCCTTTCGAAATCCTCCTAGTGGTGTGATAATACCTATCTCTTGTCATTTAAAATCGATTCTTTCATCTCAGAGAAATTTTGTTGCATAGAAAAACACTGAGATTTGGCGTTTACGTCACATATAACATTACATATTTCGAACCGGAATTGTTCGGCATAACCCTTCCAAATTTGATTGCCAATGTTAGCTTTAAAAGAAGCTAATAAGTTTATCGAAATTCGTTGAGACATCCTCGGAAAAATTCAGCCGATGGAAATGTGTGTTTAAGGAGTGTATCGAAAATAAGCTATCCACAAATTTTTCTTTCAAATTATGATAAAAAACGATATTTTATTCAAACTAAACATTGATCCTATATTGTACGAGGTTAAACTTGAGCATAATGAAATCCGGATAAAATTTAAGTTATTCCTTCACGAATTTTCGAACTTTTGATCGAACGCTCTTCATCAAGTTCCGGACAAGTGTTGCATCGCATTTTTTGGACGCTTGAGCCCAAATTTCTTTGAACTCCTACATGTTCCCAGCTGCCTTACCAGTCTTCTTGAAGACCCTCTTCACGATTGCCCAGTAACGTTCGATGGGTCGAAGCTGAGGGCAATTTGGTGGATTGATATTTTTCTCAAAGAAATTTATACCCTTTTCCGTAAGCCAATTGAGAGTGGATTTGGCATAGTGAACCGACGCTAAATCCGACCAAAACAGTGGAGGTGTACTATACTTCTTATATAAAGGCAGCAATCTCATCTGGAGACACTCAGATCGATAGATTTCTGCATTTATAGTTCCGGTAGTGTAAAAACTGGTTGACTTCAAACCACAGGAACATATTGCTTGCCATACCAGTATCTTTTGACCGAGTTTCTCTACTTGAAATGACCTGTCCGCATCACTCACATCCTCCCCAACAACGACAGTTAAGCATTGTTGACCTGAAAGGATTTTTGAGTCCTACTTTACATAAGTGCCATCGTCCATCAAAACGCATGCATCCGGACACTGCAAAAGACGCGAATACAATTTTCGGGCCCTTGTTGTTGCTCGGTTCTTCTGTTCTACACTTTGTTTCGAGATTTTCTGCTTCTTGTAGGTCTTCAGGTGATTTCGCATCTTGATATGCTGGATCATTCCGACACTCGTTCCTACTTTTTTGGCAAAATCACGTATTGACATTGATTTTTTCTTCAAGACTAGAGATACCACTTTCTGGACTAGTTTCGGGTTAGAAAAACCGGGTTTTCTGCCTCTTTCTGGTAGCTCATCAAACGAATAGTGTTCTCCAAACTTATTAATGATGGTTTTACCACTGGCATGATGAATTCCAAACCGCTTCACCAATTTTTGCATAGTAATACCCTTCTCACTTAGCCATGTGTCCAGAACCCTAATTTTCACTTCCTTTTCAATACGCGACATTTTGAAAACGCAGAATTCAACCGCACAAACAAGTAAACATGCGAAAGCTAACAGCCAAACACACAGCATGCTGTGATCTGAACATAAAAAACATCACAAATACATGCGTACAACACGAATGTATGTGGATAGCTTATTTTCGATACACTCCTTAGTCGGTTACGTCAATTATACTATTATATTTTCAGAGCCAGAAGTGATAATTTTTTGATCTTCGTACTTGACCCAAAATTCAATAGTAGCTCTCAAACGAGCCTAGTTTTGCTCAAATCGGCTAAGCAATCTCTAAGAAAGCTAAGCGGTAAAACAACAACGCGTTTGGTCGGTTACGTCACCGATACCATTATATCTCCGGAATCAGAAGTCACAGCCATTTGATTTTCAAACTGGATCAATGGTCTAATAGGTCCTTCTAAATTAGCCATTTCCAAAACATTGAGCGATAAAAAAATCTTTGAAATGTGCACGTGTGGAATACCAGTGTGTTTGGCAGCTTGGTTGCTACTATCGCCTTCGACCGATACAAATTGATTTTGATGCCATAGTACGATTACGTCGTTCCAAAAAAAAATCCGTGATTCAATGTGCCAAAAGCCTTTTTCAGGTCACTTATTATCTTGTAAACTCATTCAATACTGGAATTTACTATGGATGCTGAGCGGCTCCACCAGAAATCCCTGCTTTTAAACTATCTATTTTGAATTTTTTTTATTTGGCTCAAATCTCTAGTTCGGAGTTCGACGTCCCTTCGATTCAATTCATACGGCACCCAATTTCCTACCGTTAGGACCATTCCAATTGTTTTCAAACGTTGGCAAATGACTAGCTCAGTGATTTTGAGGGGTTTTCCAAGTTCTTCTTGCAATGAAACTAGATGTAGCAATTCTTCCAATTATCTTCAATCTTTGTTGGCATTCTGGCTCGTTCTTCGTTTTCCAAACAAAAATTGCCACTTCTAAACCGTGCAAACCACGTCCGAAACGTTTGCTCAACTAGAGCATGCTTATTATATGCTTCCACCAAAATACAATGACTTTTGGCGGCTGTTTTTTTCGTATTTAAATAACTCCTCGCAAAAACACTTTACTTGCCTTAAAACTCGAAAACTATTTTTTGACGCGAATACGTCTTATTATACTATGGGAACCCTTTTTCAAATTCACTCTGCACAATAATGGGCAGAATTTAATTGTGAACATCTCTTGTTTTATTTACCGCAACAATATAATTGTTTCTCCATACTATCGGAAATACGCTCAGTAATTTGAGATGACATTTTCAGTAGTATGAGATAACCGCAAATAATATAAAATTGATTTTTCCTAAAATGTTTGGTATGAACGAGCACTGAAGTTTGATGGTTTAGAACACATATTGGTTATTTGAAAAAAAAAACCTTCTTAATCCATCTAGTGGTGTGATAATGTCTTTCTCTTTCTTCGTCACAGTCTCATGAAAATACTTGAAATTTCCGAAATTGAAAAAAAATTGAAGCCAAAAGTTTTAGAATTGCATGAAACGTCGAGATTTAGTGTAATCTCGAACAATTTTTTTTAAATCGACTTTCTGGGTACTTAGAAAAGTATAAAAAATTCAGGTCCCAGAAAGTCGATTTTTTCAAAAAAATTTGTTTTTAGATAACACTAAATCTCGACGTTTCATGCAATTCTAAGACGTTTGGCATAAAAAAAAAACAATTTTCAATTTCGGAAATCTCATGTACTAGCCCTCATGTACTCGTTGTTATTTCAACACAAAACCCAATGCCACCGAACCCACCGAGCATTTCTCACCAGAGCTTAAAATTGTCACGCATTCTCAATGAAAGAAACCATTCCAACAGTCTCATTTTCAATGTTTTACTGTCTCATTCGTATATGACCGACACCAGAACAAACGAAGAAAGACGAAGCATTTTCGTTTCTCATCGAAAAAAATGAGAGAGCATAATTGCCAACGTCACTCTTTTCTCTGTGACAAGACGAAACTAAACTAACGTCTACAGGTAGCAACATCAGAACTTCAATTCTCTTTCTTTTATCGATGTATTGAAAATCTGTGACGCTTGGCTATAAAAAGTGACTAAAATATGGCAAATCGAAGTAATTATATCCCAGAACTTCTTTGGAAACCAAAACCAAAATTCGAACACCAACAGTTAAAACTTGTTGTGAAACCTTTTTCTGTCATACGTCATGCTTTTTCTGTCGTTTTCAATTCTCACAGCTTTGGTTGAATATCGACACTGCATACTATGGGATTTTCACTGAAAACTGCAAATGACTGAAAGGGCAAATGAAAGAAAAATCACAATTTTGAAACTACTTATGTCATGGACTGGACATGGATTTTGTTCTCATAGTTTGCAAGCGAAGCTGAAAGTGACAGTAACTTCTTGTCATGTTCGTCTATTTTTCAGTCAATGAAAATGACTTTTATTAGCTCTGTTTCTCACACCACCACAATATGAAACAGTAGCGCGCAAGCAACACAGAAAATGCTATAAAGTTTATGTAAACTTCTTCAAATTTCGGTTAGTTTGGCAAAAGATTTATAATTTTGATTTGCATTTTCAGATCCTTCGTGAAATTTTGCAACCAACAGTTTTTATCAGTTCTAAAATCATCCCCGTGGAACGAAATAGTAACTGTTTATACATTTCAAAAACCAATTACGACTCGGCAAAGTAAAATTTGAAAACCCTAAGAATACTTAGTTCTGATAAATTTAATTGTGACAACTTAAGTGTTTATGTTTTTTTTTCAAAATCGGTCTAGTGTTTGAATAATTGAACAGAAACGAGACGCGAGCATTCCTTAAATGTGCGTTTTGTCGGTTACGTCACTTATACCATTATATTTTCGGAACTGGAAGTGATCGCGAATAAAATCTTCGAACGTGATTAATGACTCAGGACCAGCTTTCAAACGTGCCTAAGCTTGTTAAAATTGGTTCAGCACGTCACTTATATCATTATATCTCCGAAACCGGGAGTGACAAACAAATGATCTTCGAACTTGATTGACAGCACAAGAGTAACTTTCAAACGACGTTATATAACAGTCTCCGGAGTTCCGATTAAAAGTCGGGTTTTCCAGTAATCTCAATACGAAGGGTAGAGAAAGGCAAAAAGACATACGACAAAACTTTTCATAATTCTACCGTTTCCGAGACACAGCGACTTTAGAATTGAATTTGCTAAAATATTGGAATTTTCTGTCGATTTCGGATGGTTTTATTTAAAGAGTGTTTTCACCTGAAATATTTTTACTTTTACTTCTCACAATGTTTCGGAAAGACGCATTTGTTATAGCTTTTTTTTGTTACATTTTTTTTATAACATTACAGTCTGAACATTGCCCATATTCTATTGTATGTACAGAAACCGGAAGAAATTAATGATATTGTAGTGTTCCTTGAACAGTAATCGTTTGTTCAGTAAGTGCACCATCAAGACATGATCTATTGAACTGTGGAATAACTCCGCTATCACAGAGAATATTGTTTCTATTACGCCCGAAATGTTGTCAAATACAATGCAAAAACTGAAAGCATGGACGCTTTTTGTGTGTCTAATGGAGGCGGCTATTGGATCGATATTGTATTCTGAGTGCTTTGTGAATAAATACCTTAAAAAATTTTGTTCATTTTGCAAAATCGGCTGAAGAAGGTATTAAACATTTGGGGTTGAGAACCGTGCATAAATAAGCTATTCACAGGGTTGCAAGATGGGTGCTAAAATACACATACACGATGACAATCTTATCGCCTCTAAAAAAACAAAGGAATGATCGGTAAATTAACTTCCATTGACCCCGAAAATGCATTCAATGATAAAATATACCAAAAAATACGAACATCTGCAAGGTTCAATCGAGAACAATTTGCAACTTCATTTCGTGGACAAAACCGTTCATTAAAAATTGCTGATTCAAGAAATAAATTCATAATGAGATTCATGAAAAAATCATTGCAAAACCTAAATTGCATTTTCGCTCAGAATGGACAGCGAAGCATAATCAATAATTCATCCAGTAATAAATGCGAACAATTGGACCGGGATCCCGAGACAGAAAGCAGTCTTTACAATGTTTTCGGATCGCAATGTCTCTGTAATAAAACTCGACTCAAATACAACCGAAATTCGGACCTTTCCGCTCATTCCGAAACGATAATGATACCGTTGATGGTGATGATGATGATGATAATGACGATAACGATCGTAACAACAACAACGGTAAAACCGCAGCCACCAGAAAGCGGACTGGAGCTCAGATCCGAACAGCAGAAATGAAATCTTTTTCGGCTTGATTTGCCAATTTGAAAATATCCCGCCGCAGCATCCTACGTTGGGCAATGAATGAAACGTCCAAAATGTAAACTATTAAACCGTAGACCCGTACTCCGACCAGCAACCCGTACCGGTAATCTACCCTGACCCGATCCAGCGCTGGTCCTTGCATTGAGGATAAAACGGACACACAGTTCTACCATCTTTGCTTATGCAATTGTGCGGTCGAAACTGTACCGAGTATCTGTCCGGTGGAAGATGGAGAAGAAGCATGGTCTCCGTCAGCACTTGCCAGTGTCCGCTTCGAGGCATCAGAAGTTTTGTCCTTTCCCGTTGGAAAGTTGGACTTTTGGCCCGGCTGTATGTGTAGCGTATTTCCAGTGGCTAATGGGTTGCGGTAAAATAATTAAAAATAATTTATTTGTTCATGGTACTCGGGTAAAGTTCGCCTTTTATGAATTTTAATCTCCTTGACTGAAGGCGGCTGTCACCGATAAGTTGGTAGCGGTTCAGAGCGCACATTGTGGTAGGACTCCTTCGAATGGTCCTCGTCGTTGGAACAGTCATAATTATTCCTTTTAAATTTTCAAATCCTGGTATACCAGTGGCTATTATTCGATTCAATTTCACAATGCTTCTAGCCACCAGAACCATTGAAAAAATGAAACGTCAGGACGGGAATTGCTGTCTGTATTCTTCCATGAAAATAAGTCACGTTATCGTCTGCTGCACAGTAAACTTCAAATTGGACTAACCCCCGTCTTAGTGAAGCTTCGCTCGTAATAGACATTCTTTTCGAGAGTGGAACGGTCGTTTTTCATTATTGCGCAAATTTTCCGAAAACGCTAAAACGATGGATTATATTTCGTTCCGTTGAAAAGCGATGAAAATCGTGTACATGAAAATTAAACCGATTTCGAAAGCTCTGGTTTGTCAAGCGTCGCGACGCTCCCTCGCGGTAGAGTGAATAAAACTCATTACATGGAAGGCAATTTTCATAAATTATGGTGACAGAAACAGTTTTCCCTTTGCGCGATGTCTTACCAGGGTTGATTTCTTTTTTTTTCTCTTCATCTTGGATCCTTGGTGAAAAGATTATTACCAGCAGCAGATGGCAAGGTTTTTTTTTTTGAATGCCTAATGCTTTCCGCCGAAGTTTGTAAATTAAACCGAAAACGCAAGGAATAATGACTAAATAAATCCCTTTGAAAATACTAATAACTTCTTGTCAAACATTTGTTCGACTGAGATGAAAATATCTCATTAAAATTATGTTTTTCTTCTGCTAATTGCGCTATTCACAGGCGAAGTGCTGCGATTCAAAGTTTTCCCTTTACGAACGCAATTTGTTCGTTCGCTAATGCACTACAGTACTTCTCGGTCAGCAGTAAAAGCTTCTAACTGACCTACGCTGAAATTAGATTTAAGGTAAGATAAAGAAACCAGAGTTCTTTTCTATGGTCTCTACTTTAAGCATCCTTTGAATTAAAGTTGATGTAGTAACTGCAACTATTTCGTATATCTATATCTCAGTGGAAAGCGTATGAGAAAGGATCCGACAATCTGTTTAGTTGCTTAGTAACGGTAACAACACGTAGCAAACTAGGGTATAAGTGATTATCGTAAAGGTGTCAGAACGAATATAATCCATCTAAGATGGTGAATTGACTTTTTCATTTTAATGGACTTAACTTGAAATTAATTCCAACTAAAACAATCGAGTTGTGTGGGAAAACTGTATTTCGAACTTTAGCTTTTTGTTGCTCCTCAAAAAACAAGTCTGTCATCGGGTAACGTATTTTTGACTTCCCAGTTTGAAAAGCTTGTCGAGTTTCAGTGTGGGCGTTTCGACATTCACTTTGAAGAGGAATTCCGAAAGACTCGGTACTCGCTGAGAGTAAGTCATAATAGTAAGCTATAGTGAAATCTTTTCACTTTCGTCTGATGTTAAAGCTAATGTTCTTTTTTTTATACCTCGACTGCAATTTCTTGCAAAAGTTGTTGCCTAAAGGTAACTTATCGGTCGATATTACAAAAAACGCGTGATATGAAGATAAAAAATTTTATTAATGTACGTTTTTTCAAAGAAAATGGTCAAAAAAGCACTCTATATTTTGTGGTCTCATTTACACAATTTAAAAGGGCCACGCTACACACTTCATAACTTTATATTACTTGATTTAAGCTTTCCAAAAAGAATATACATGTGCCTTTTGGTCTGCGACCCTGCTTCCTATTAGTAGTTAAAGTTAGTGTATATAAAAGTTTAAATGTTAAATAACTTTTTAGGGAAAAAGCCAAACCGTGCACAGTCTTCGACAAAAATGTATAATTTTGCGTTTTTAGTAATTGTCTCGAACATAGTAGACATTGAAAATAATTGCGAAAAAAGTTATGTACAAAAAATTGATTTTAAGTGGTTTCAAACGAAAATGCTTCATAAAGGCGAAACTTTTTGCGTTAGACCTATAGCTTCTTCGGCAAAGTTTTTTCTCGTTAGAAGTTCTGAAACTTTGTAGAAGACATCGTTTTTCTATCTCTTAAAGGAAAAAGTTGTTGAAATGAACTTATATCGTAGTAGTCTTTGCACATTTTTTATTGTGATCAAATCACGAGGAATATTTTTGTGAATGAGTTCTCCAAAGGAACTATGTATATCGGATCAACGGTTTAGCAGCTAGAGAATTAAGTTCACGATTTTGTCGATTCAAACCACTGTGCGGCGGGCTTAATATGACGGTTTGAAATTTTGGACACTCATCACCTTGAAATTCCGTAATCGGAAGTTGTGTATGGAATCATAAGACCAAAAGCAGTTCGCTTTCACATCCCATCCAAGTCAGTCGACATAACAAAACCGCCTACGTTCGGGACGGAAAAAAAACAAGTACAGTATTGTGTAGTGAACAATAGAACGATCTCGGAATGAGTGAACCAAACGAACAAAAGCTTTACATCATGGTTTAAATCAGATTTTCGATTCATCTTAATTCTGTTTCATAGTACTATTGATATACATGTCGTGTAAATTTTATTATTTTTTCTCTATAGACCGATTTCCCTAAACTTAGTTTCAAATAAAAGGGCCCATAGTAAAATCCTGAATTTCATTTCAGTGCACATACAAACGCATACATGCATATTATTAGTTCATTCAGTAATAGCCGTTCAACCGAGAAGGTTGTGTATAGAAGCGTACAGTTTAATAACGCTGGTTAGTTTACACACGTTAAATACGACAACGGTTGAACTACAGGTAGAGACCTGTTGGCAGCAGCCGTTAAAACGTAAAATCGTGTTGCATAAGAGAGCCCTAGTGCTGGGCCAAGCTGGTGAAGGAAACAACAAAGGGCGTTTCCCAAGCTCTACCCAGGCCACAATATACAGCCACAAGTGCTGAGCAGGAGAGTGCAAAGGCACATTGAAGAAGAAGAGTGCAAAGGCACACAGAAGCAGGAGAGTGCAAAGGCACACCGGTGCGAAGGCACTTCGGTGCAGAAGCATATCGGTGCGGAGCACAAGGAAGAAGGAGACAAGACAACTCGGTCTTTCCACTGCCATACAACACGCAGGTATACACCGGTGACCTGCGCTGGTTGCAGCTGGCGAAGACAAAAGTAAATCGGAAATCGAGTGGTGCTGGATGTCAGGTAGCAGTAGCATCACATCCAACAATCAGCAGCCAACAAGAACATCTAGAGCAACGAGGATCTACACGGCAGTGCAACGGAGATAGACAACAATTTCAAGGTAGAAGTTTTTTCTTTTCCTTTTGATTGAGTACTGTGTAGTGTTGGTTTCATTTTTTACTTTAAAGTTTGATTAAAAATTTTAATGTGATGGATGAATCCATGGACGTAAATCCTAGCATGAATCCTATACCCCCACGAACGAAAAAATATCAGGAGAGCTCTTCTGGGCCTTGGATAGTCTTTTTTAGACGTATATCAAAGCCATTAAACATTTACCAAATTTCTAAAGGTTTGACATCACGATTCTCTTCAATCAAAGAGATCATAAAAGTAAATAACGATAAAATTCGTGTTGTGGTAAATAATTTGAAACACGCGAATGATATTGTCTCTTCGGAACATTTCAATAAAGAGTATAAAGTTTACATACCCTCCAAAGATGTCGAAATTGACGGTGTTGTTACCGAAGCGAGTCTTTCGGTAGATGATTTACTCAAGCATGGTGTTGGTCGTTTCAAGAACTCTATGCTTGAGGGTGTGAAAATACTGGAGTGCAAACAACTGTACTCAGTAGTTCATGAAGAGGAAAAAAAAGTTTATCGCCCATCAGACTCGTTTCGAGTGACATTTGCCGGATCTGCGTTGCCGTCCCATGTCTATGTCGATAAAATTCGCCTCCCTGTTCGGCTTTTTGTTCCAAATGTAATGAATTGTACGAACTGCAAAAAATTCGGACACACAGCTACTTACTGTAGCAATAAACCAAAATGTATTAAGTGTGAAGGACCTCATAAAGATAATGATTGCAACAAGGAAATTGAAAAATGTATTTATTGTGGGGAAAGTCCTCATGAGGATATTTCAGTATGCACTGCATTTAAAGTGCACAAAGACAAAATTAAGCTTTCTTTAAAAGCACGGTCTAAGCGCACATATGCAGAAATGCTTAAAACGGTCATTAATGTCCCCCCTTTGGAAACCGAAAACGGGTTTTCAAATCTAGAGGAAACAGAGGACTCTGACTCTGACGAAAATAGTGAAGGTAATTCGTTTATCACTACCCAAGGGTCAGTTAAGAGAAAGTAGTCTTCTTCCAAATTACCAAAAAAGACACCTAAAGTTTCATCTTCAAAAAAAGATCCCCGTGTTAAACAAAAAAAGTCAAAACCAAAGACTGTGCCTCCTGGTTTGTCAAATTCACAAACCAATCCAGGATCTAGCACAGAAAAAGGTAATAATCCTGTGGGCTCCATTTCACAGCCACCAACAGGATTACTGAAGTTTTCGGAAATTGTTGAATGGATTTTCTCAGCATTCAATATATCTGAACCCTTAAAGACCCTCATAATGGCATTCCTTCCAATAGCTAGAAATTTTTTGAAGCAGTTATCAGCTCAATGGCCAATTGTCTCAGGTTTTGTATCTTTTGATGGATAATTTATCACCCGCCGCAAATGATACAATCACTGTCCTGCAGTGGAATTGTCGAAGCATCATGCCAAAACTTGATTCATTTAAAATTTTATTGCATAGTCAAAAATGTGATGTATTTGCTTTATGCGAAACATGGCTTACTTCAAACATAGCTTTAAATTTTAATGATTTTAACATTATACGTCTCGATAGAGACTCTCCGTATGGTGGAGTGCTTTTGGGAATTAAGAAATGCTATTCCTTTTATAGATTAAACATCCCTTCAACTTCTAGTATAGAAGTTGTTGCTTGCCAAATAAACATTGAAGGCAAAGATATTTGCATAGCTTCGGTTTATATTCCTCCAAAAGCACAAGTTGGACAGCGACAGCTTAATGAAATGGTTGAAGCCCTTCCTGCTCCACGATTGATTCTGGGGGATTTAAATTCGCACGGAATGATGTGGGGTTCCGTTTACAATGATAGCAGATCATCTTTAATACAAAACATTTGTGACAATTTTATGACACGGATCCCAAGACCTCCTGCACGCCCAAGTGCATTAGATCTATCTCTTTGCTCAACATCAATTCGACTAGATTGCACCTGGAAAATATTGCCTGATTTACACGGTAGCGATCATTTACCAATCATCATCTCAATTAGCTGTAACAAATGTATTGCTAATTCAGCTAGTATTCCATATGATTTGACAAAAAATATCGACTGGATTAAATACCAAAGTAGAATCTCTAGTATTTTGAATTCAATGGAAGAGCTCCCTCCACTTGAAGAATATGACTTCCTCGTTTGTTCGATTCTGGAGGCCGCAGAACAATCCCAAACTAAACGCTTTCCTGGGCCAACGACTAACAGAAGGCCTCCCAACCCCTGGTGGGACAAGAATTTTGAAAAACTTATGGTTTTAGAAACCAAGTACAAGAGCATACTTCGAGCCAAAAAATGTAGCTATTGGAGACATTTTGTCGAAGGTTTGTCAAGAGAAACCTCAATGAGCACTCTTTGGAATACGGCCAGACGAATGAGGAATCGTAACGTGGGCAATGAGAGTGATGAATACTCGAACCGATGGATATTTGACTTTGCTAGGAAAGTTTGCCCAGATTCTGTTCCTACGCAGAGCATTATACGGGAATCTCCTCCAAATAATGGTTTTATTAATAACCCATTTTCAATGATGGAATTTTCTATAGCACTCTTGTCTTGTAACAATAACGCCCCTGGGTTGGACAGAATTAAATTCAACTTGGTGAAGAATCTGCCCGACCTCGCAAAAAGACGTTTGTTGGAATTGTTCAACAAGTTTCTTGAGCAAAATATTGTTCCACCTGACTGGAGACAAGTGAAAGTTATCGCCATTCAAAAGCCGGGGAAACCAGCTTCCAATCACAACTCATATAGACCCATTGCGATGTTGTCCTGCATCAGAAAATTGTTCGAAAAAATTATTCTACAACGTCTCGACACTTGGGTCGAGACGAACGGTTTGCTGTCAGATACTCAGTTTGGCTTCCGTAGAAATAAAGGGACGAATGATTGCCTTGCATTACTTTCGTCTGACATCCAAATTGCCTTCGCTCAAAAGCAACAAATGGCATCTGTATTTTTAGACATTAAAGGAGCATTTGATTCAGTTTCCATTGATGTTCTATCAGACAAGCTCCACCAACATGGACTTCCAGCGGTTATAAATAATTATTTGCACAACCTTTTGTCAGGGAAGTGCATGTATTTTTCACATGGCGATTTGGCAACATTCAGAATTAGCTACATGGGTCTCCCGCAAGGCTCATGCCTCAGTCCGCTCCTCTATAATTTTTACGTGAATGACATTGACAGCTGTCTAGTAACCCCATGTACACTAAGACAATTGGCAGATGATGGCGTGGTTTCAGTTACTGGGCCCAAAGCTATTGATCTGCATAAACCATTGCAAGATACCTTAGATAACTTGTCCGTTTGGGCTGTTCATCTTGGTATCGAATTCTCTGCGGAGAAAACAGAGTTAGTCGTCTTTTCAAGAAAGCATGATCCCGCGCAGCTTCAGCTCCATACGATGGGAAGAATGATCCAACAGGCTTTAACTTTTAAATACCTCGGGGTGTGGTTCGATTCCAAATGCACGTGGGGAGGACACATTAGGTATCTGATAACGAAATGCCAACAAAGAGTAAATTTTCTTCGAACAATAACAGGATCTTGGTGGGGTTCTCATCCGCAAGATCTAATAAAATTGTATCAAACAACGATACTTTCAGTGATGGAATATGGATGCGTTTGTTTTCGTTCCGCTGCAAACTCTCATATTATCAAACTTGAGCGAATTCAGTACCGTTGTTTGCGAATTGCCTTAGGCTGCATGCATTCGACACATACAATGAGTCTTGAAGTTCTGGCGGGAGTTCTTCCATTAAAAGATCGATTTTGGGAGCTTTCATCACGCCTGCTAATAAGATGTGAGGTGCTGAATCCCATGGTAATTAATAATTTCGAACGACTAGTCGAGCTTCGATCTCAAACAAAATTTATGACAGTATATTTTAACCATATGTCACAGGAAATCAACCCTTCAAGATATATTCCTATCCGTGTCAGCATCCTAAGTGCCCCTGACTCAACTTTATTTTTCGATACATCCATGCAGCGTGAAGTGCGTGGAATCCCGGATCATGTACGCTCGACGGAAATCCCAAAAATATTTTCAAGTAAGTTCAGGCATATTGACTCTGAGAAAATGTTTTATACGGACGGATCGCGAATTGAAGAAGCGACAGGGTTTGGTATGTTCAACAATAATGTTTCGGCCTCATTTAGGCTTCAAGAACCTGCATCTGTTTATATAGCAGAGCTAGCAGCAGTTCATTATAGTTTGAGTGTAATCGTCACATTATCTCCAAACCATTATTTCCTCTTCACAGATAGTCTGAGTGCAATTGAAGCCATTCGCTCAAACGCTGCTGGCAAAAATGAACCGTTTTTCCTGGGCAAAATAAAACAGTGCCTGAACGACATATTGAACAATAATTATCTAATCACTATAGTCTGGGTCCCGGCTCATTGCTCCATTCCTGGCAATGAAAGAGCCGATATTTTAGCCAAACGTGGTGCTATTGAGGGTGAAATTTATGAGCGACCGATTGCTTTCAACGAATTCTATAGCTCGTCTCGCCAAAGAACACTTGCCAGCTGGCAAGCATCTTGGGATAAAGATGATCTGGGTCGGTGGATTATTCCGAAAATATCGACAAAGGCATGGTTCAGGGGACTGGATGTGAGTAGGGATTTCATTCGTGTGATGTCCAGACTCATGTCCAATCACTACACGTTAGATGCACATCTCCTTCGAATTGGGCTCTCCGAGACTAATCATTGTGCTTGCGGAGAAGGTTATCGGGATATTGATCATGTCGATGATATTTAAGCTATAAGAGAATATGTTTTAATAAATTCAAAACGTTGTGACTATGTTAGAATTAAATTAGGATAAGAATATTATGTAAAAATGATGCTACGGCGAAGAAAAACTTATGTAAACTGCCTTAAGAAATAAACGTATTTATGAAAAAAAAAAAAATATTATTAGTTGATACAATCGAGCTTCGGTGTTGGGTTTCATTTGTACGAAATCGAACACCACCTACAGCGTGCTATGTTCGTAGAGGCGGTGTTGTGTTTTCTTATTTCGTACCACCGCATGTACGTACCGGCGGGCTTAATATGACGGTTTGTAATTTTGGACACTCATCACCTTGAAATTCTGTAACCGGAAGTTATATATGGAATCGTAAGACCATAAGCCATCTTCGATTTTAGAGTTTGTGCCCACCATTTCCTGGGCTTCCGGAACCGGAAACCAAGGAATGGTATAGCCGGAATTTATACGTTTGGCCGTCAACTGACAAGGCCTATCGATTGGAACTGATTTGAGCCTCCAGCAAACTCCATTTTCCGTGTTTTGCATCACTGCTCTATATAACTGCTTGAAATGTTCGACACCGAAAATCACATCCAGATGAAATTCAGAAGCTTTGTAGTGGGCCTTAAGGGGCGGGTAGGGTCTAACACTTTTGAGAAATCATGTGAACTTTTCAAGCCAATCGTAACAAAGCTCAGTAAGGCAAAATTTATGCTTCGATTGACTTAAAAACTTGACCAAACATTCTTGAAATGTTTCATTATAACTAAATACAAAAGAAAGAAATATGATATTTCGAAAATGTTAGACCCTACAAGCTCCCTAGAGTAGCAAATTGTTTCCTTAGATTTTATAGGCGAAAAACGTTAAACACGTTTTTATCGAAAGCAGGTTTTGAAAGCCAGTGTCCATCGCCATTCAAAAACTACTTCAACATTTATTTTCTTGTAAAATACCAAACCTCAACGTTTATCTTTTCGTTGTTTGTTAAATAAGAAAGTTTAACAGTTTGAGGAAGTTTAACAGTTACAAAATGGCAGATTTTTTCGTACAAATTCGTAGTTTTGATGCAAAACAACCACAAAAAAAACAGAAACGTTGGGGTCTAAAAAAACATCTACTCTGTCTATGCTGCTTTGATTTGGTGACCTCTGATTAGTCTGCACTGAGATAAATAGACACCGCAAATTATGATTTTTAAGAAGCGTTCTCAATAATACCTCTTCACCGACTTATTTCTCAATATTTTACCACGAAAAAATAACACAATATGTTGTTCGAATGATGCTTTGTATTATTCAAAACGTTTGAATTTATTTTATTAAACGATAGTTCTGAAAAAAAAACTCGCAAAAATAATGTTTTTTTTATCATTTACTTATATCTTTACACAAACCGTTGCCAAAAATTTCAAACTTGTTATTTCTGTAGCGAAATGCTGAAGGCATATGTAAAACAATAAAAAATTGTTGTTGACATTTCAACGTATGATATATCATACGGTGGGATAATACAGCAGTATTTTTTCCAAAGCAAATAGTTAACCGATGAAGTGGAGAACCAGAATATTCTGATTAGTTGAATTCTTTTGAAAATCTCGTGGAATCAGAAAATTTGTTATATTTTGGAAATGTGGAGTATTCAAAAACCTGGCTCTAAAAAATAGCGATAGTGGATAGGGACCTTTTAGGATTTGACGTACACGTGAATATGGAGTAGAACGCTAGCTTAGAAAAGGAAGTAAGAACACCTCCAAAACTAATTAAACATTGGAAAAACTACACAAAAAAATTGAATTTTACAGATGACTTAAACCCTCATACGATGTAATTCATAAAGACCTAATTTGTCAAATGACGGAAAATCTCATTTGTAATGACTTTATGTAAGATGAGCTTGAATTTTACAGGTTTCGATTGTAACTTGAGTTCTGCTAGCGGTGCGACTGTATGCATTTAAATGCACCTTTTACCAGCCAAGCAGATGTATGCTTCTGTGGCTCGGTCGATTAACAAACGTACTTGCGATTGAATGATTCTCGGTTCAAGTCGCGACGGTTGCTCTCAGTATTCTCTTATTTTTTTTATTTCAATTAATTTCATGTATGGAGTTTTAGACACAATATTAAATTAATAAGATTTAAAAGCACAGGGTTTTTTTAAGTGTGTGTCGAATGATCAACAACACCTCTCTCTCTCTCTTTCTGTTTTTCTAGACCCCAACGTTTCTGTTTGATTTTTTTTGTGATTGTTCCAAACCAAAACTACGAATTTGTTCGAAAAAATCTGCCATTTTGTAACTGTTAAACTTCCTCAAACACACACACACGGATATTTGCTCAGTTTGTCGAGCTGAATCGATTGTTATATGAGATTCGGAAAAGTTTTCTAAAGTTTTAGCGAATTCTGTGTAACTTTTTTATATTTATAAAAAAGGTAAAACGTATGATTACACCACTAGGTGGATAATCATTCAAAAGTTAGCTTTTTTTTGAAAATATCGACTTTCTGGGACTAAGTAAAAATATCATAATTTTTCTAAGTCCCAGAAAGTCGATTTTTTCAAAAAATTTTTTTTTGAGACAACACTAAATCTCGACGTTTGATGCAATTTTAAGATTTTTGTCATCAAAAAACAAATCGATTTCGGAAATTTCATGTGGTGTTTTTTTAAGATAGGTAATTTTCAAACCTTAACCCCCGGGCAGTCCGATTTAGCTCAAATTTTGCATGAGAACATTTTTCGAGGTGCTTAAACTTTTGAGCACTAGCGCTTTACGAAATTAGAGGTGATCCCAAAATAAGAGCGGTAAAAATCAGTGTTTTGTCGGTTACGTCACTTATACCATCATATCTCTGGAACCAAAAGCCACAGCCATTCGATCTTTGAACTTGATCAATGGCCCGATAGTAGCTTTCAAACGAGCCCAAGTTTGTTGAAATCGGTTCCGATATCTCTGATAAAATTGAGCGCGTAAAAGTACAACGCCTTTTGTCGGTTACGTCACTTATACAATCATATCTCCGGAACCAAAAGTCACAGCCATTTGATCTTTGAACTTAATCAATGACCCGATAGTAGCTTTTAAAAGAGCATAAGTTTGTTAAAATCGGTTCAGCCATCTCTGAGTAAATTGAGCGCGTAAAAATACAACGCTTTTTGTCGGTTACGTCACTTATACAATCATATCTCCGGAACCAAAAGTCACAGACATTTGATCTTTGAACTTGATCAATGGCCCGACAGTAGCTTTTAAACGAGCATAAGTTTGTTAAAATCGGTTCAGCCATCTCTGAAAAAATTGAGTGCGTAAAAATACAACGGTTTTTGTCGGTTTCATCACTTTTACAATCATATCTCCGGAACCAAAAGTCACAGCCATTTGATCTTTGGACTAAATCAATGGCCCGATAGTAGTTTTCAAACGAGCCCAAGTTTGTTAAAATCGGTGTAGCCATCTCTGAGAAAATCGAGCGCGTATAAATATCTTCGAAAGTGCACACACACACACACACACACACACACACACACACACACACACACACACACACACACACACACACACACACACACACACACACACACACACACACACACACACACACACACACACACACACACACACACACACACACACACGAACACACACACAGAGACATTTTCCGATCTTGTCGAACTGAGTCGAATGGTATATAACACTATGGGTCTCCGATGCTCCGTTCGAAAGTCGGTTTTGCCAGCAATTCTAATACCTTTATATAGAGTAAGGCAAAAATGACTTAAGCATTAGACGTTGTACTGCATACAAAAACCAATTTAGTTCAACGGTCAGGATGTTCTGGTTAGTGGCATGAGTCCACTGCGGATAAAGATCGATCCTCTAGGTCCTGGCATGACTAACAATAATCATAATTTTGTTCATTTCTTTGACTCGAGGCGTTGCAACCCCGTACACCGGACACGTGGGAGCCTTTCATTATTGCAGAGACTGAGAGGAAGCAATCAACCAGGCAGCGAACAACCGAGCAGAAAGTGTGCAGGAATTGTGGTATTGCTAGAAAAGAATCCGATTACGTGACCCGGTGAGTAGTCTTGGTTGATAATCCAACGGCATCTCACGTACCATTCGCTTCTAATTTCCCTCCGCCAAACCGCTAGCAGCAGCAACTGAATCTTACACGGTGAAATAACCAAAATTTACGGTAGTTGTCACTTCCATCCTTATACGGATGGAAGTGCAAAAAATGAAAACATATCTAGTACGACACTTGACGTTAAGACTGCTACGCTTCGACGGACTGGCGGCAGACTGGGAGTGTTCGACCGGGCAAGTGTTGACGTTGGCCACCTCCGGTACAGCAGCGACCGACCGACAGAGGTCCCCGCATTTTTATTTCGTTCAAAAAAAGTTTTATTTACGTACTCTTTCCTCCCTATTTGTTGATCCTTCCGGGAAGCGACGAAGGCAAAAAGTGTAAAAATAAACACCAACAATCCCAACGGGACAAGGCCGACGATTGTGGGTGGTACATCAAGACATTAGGGATGCAGAGATAGCTGTGGAAAAGGAGCATCCACTTGGGAGCATCCCAACCTTTTTTCTTACGTACATTTTTGATTTCACCGGAGTATGAAAGGCACACTTTCATGACGTTAGGGATTATAAAAATCGAAAAAAAGGATTCGATCTCAGCTCAATGAAGGATAGAAAATTTTCAAATGTAAAAAGGAAAGTTTATATTATTTCCATTGTTGGTGCAACATCCCGGGATGGACTAGTGGAATACAAAGAGCTGCTTTAACTTTCGAAACAGGCTAAGCTCCTTGACCGGACAATTGGTTTTGTATACAGATTCTCTAGGAACACGTGTTACTCTGATGCCAAAAGCATTTGGTTATCTTTGAAAAAACAAAAATAAAACGTGCTTAATCCACCTATCAGTGAGATGATACCTTTTTTTATCAATCCGCATGTGTTTTTTTCATGAATATTCTTCGGTTTTCATGACATTATTTTAATGACCGTCGTTTTAAGCTGCAATTTGACATTTTAATCACTCATTACTCTATCTAAAAAGGTTACAATCGATTAAACTTTTCATGATATGTCGAAGTGAGTTCCACTTTAGAATTTACGGTAATTTAAGGTACTTCCTGAGCCGATATTCAGGAACCAGCATAAACCAAACAGATTCGTATGGCCATATGACGAATAAATTGCAATAGTTTTTAGTCCAACTTTCAAGCTTTTCGGGATTATCATCTTCTATATCGGTTTGAATTTTAAAAATTCATCCTCCTGTAATTCCAGAATCGGAAGTCAGCATTGAATAAAATTAATTAATTTTGTGTGGGACTATAAGTTTATTTTAATTTGAATTTTTTTCTGAAATTCGATTTGGCTTTATTTGAGAAAACGATTGAGCTTTGAGAAACGATTCGATACTGGAGCCGGAATTCGAAAATCGGTGTAGCCGAAGTCAGACAAATTCACCTGATTAGTTTACATTTGTTTCAATATGTTTAAAAATCAGTATAGACATCTTTGAGAAATCGTAGTACGAGTTAAATTGGTGGATGCCTTTCGAATCGAAAACTGAATACCACTAAAACTGAAATAAGTTGATTTGGTTGTCGACTATTCAAATCAGCAAATCTTAGATGATTCTTAGATATCATTTGAATCTTAGATCGGTTCAGCCATCTACGAGGAAAATAAGTTACACAATTTTAATTTCGTTTCACATATCATCCTGTAGTTCCGGAACCAGAAGTCGGATCCAAACATAATTCAGGAACCTTGTTTAGGAGCATACGAATTTTCATATGAAACTGAGTTTGTAGAAAACGGTTGAGTCATCTTCGAAAATAAGGTAAAAAATTGAGTGAAATTATTTGTCACATACGCATTTGCTGATCTCGACGAACTGATTCAAATGGTATATGGGTGTTTTGTTCTTCCAGCATTTATTGCTGTAAGCAGTTTAAATCAATATAATTATGAAATTGTTCAGAATTCGGAAGTACTGCCATCTTTCCAATATGTCATATTCGAACGATTATGTTGCCAAAAACGAACCGTGCTAAAATTGGTCCGAGGCAAAATGTCATGAAAAGTAATGCTGTTCACAGTCTTTTTGGTGCTTAGAAACTATTGTATGTAACAGTATAAAAAATCGTGTTTTACGTTGCTCCTAAGCCTTTCTTTGCCATACAGCGCACAGTGGTTCAAATCAATAAAAACGTGGACATAAATCAGTTGCTGCCAAACCGTTCTTTTAATGCATATAGTTGCTTTGAAGAAATTATTTACAAATATATACCGCGTAATTTGATCCTATCATTAATTGTTCATGGCCTACTTTGACAAAAAATGTAACCATAACTTTTTTTTCTGAAGAGATAGAATTTTTTTTTCTTCTACAAAGTTTTAGAACTATTAAAAATAATTTACTTTGTCAAATATACCAAAAGTCTAGGTCGCACCGTTTCGGATATACAAAGCGTTTTTATGGCAACCCCCTTAAAATCAGTTTTTTATTCATAAATTGTTTCGAGTTATTTTGTTATGCATACTTTGTTTGGAATAATTGTAGAATTTATAAAATCGCATATTTTTGTTGAAGATAGTGCATAGGTTTGTTCTTTCCTGGCAAAGTTATGCAACATTTTACCTTTTTTTACCTAGGATAAAACCTTGCACCGAAGCGAAATATGCAACTTTATGCAGCTGATTTTTACAAAATTTGTAGGCAAAGATGTGCCCAATATCATAAAAAAAATCTAAGTGGAACTCGGTGGAACTTTTTTTTAGGTCTTTTTAAAGTTAGTTTTAATTACTGAATTATGGCAACACCCTTAAAACTAGTTTTCTAGTCATAACTTGTTTCGAGTTATTTTTTTATGCATACTTCGTTTGGAATAATTGTAGAAAATATAGAAGCTTATTCTTTTCTGGAAAATTTATGCATAATTTCACTTTTTTTACCTAGGAAACCTTGTACCGAAGCGAAATATGCAACTTAATGCAGCAAACTTTAATAATACTTATAGGAGAACATGTAGCTTATCCAATTTATTTTCCAATGAGAATATCTTGAGTACTCTTCGTGTGACTCATTTTCACTATGGCCATGCTGAAACCATGAATGGTTAAGAAACAGAGGGCGTCACGCGTCTGCTATTTCTGTAACTCACTTTTGCAGTGAGCGTCGCCCGATCAACATTTCGTCTTAAAAATCGTGTTGCTTCGCGATAAGTCAATTTATTTACACGAAATAAATGAAATGAATGAAATGAAATGAAATCTCTTCGTAAAGGTTTGTACTTTAACAATACTTTATCATATTTTGTCTAGAAAACATTTTTCCATTTTTTAAATATGTGTTGAAGTTTTGATATTTTTCGGATTTTCAATAATTAAAACTAAATTTGAAAAGACCTTAAATTGCATCTAGTTCCACTTAGATTAATTCTAATATTGTCATTTGTAAAAAGTAACAAAATAAAAATCACAACAATTTGCTTAAGTTGCGCGTGCAAGCATGAACTTGTTTATGCGTGTTTACGCGCGTCCAGACTGGTAGTCGGAAATAGTATAGAAATATCTCTAATATATTTGCATACGTGCGTAGCATATATAGTAATAATCCATGGGGTATTTCTCACAAAGCCTTTTTTCAACAGCCTGTAAAATATAACAAAGATACAAAAATTCGTCCAAGGCATGAATGTACGATTTTTTCTTAGGTTTCAAATAAGCGATTTTATAAAACAACCTTTATAGTTTTTTGAATGAAAAAAGTTAAAAATTAATAAACAAATAAAAAAAATCCAAGCTTGGGCACGAGGAAAAACAGCCGTGAAAAAACGATGACAGATGTTTTTTGTAGACTCCTAGTACCGTCTGACCCAATGATTTCGAATATTTGTTACGAACCTATCAAAACTGGAAAGAAATTGTCACTGGAAGCAATTGTTATGCTAGAACTTACAGCAGAACAAGAAATTAGCGATACGGAAAACTCGGACGATAGCGTGACTGATACTGATTGATCGAATGCAATGCGACTAAGTGACATATTGTAATGATTTATTAGGTAACATTCACTACCTAGTTGATTGATTAGGTTTTGAAAAGTATTGGGAAAAGTTACTCATTTAAATGCTAACTTTGTAGTAGATACTTAGGTAATAGAGATAAATTCTACGTAGGTAAATCCAAAAAAAGTGTTTAAAATAAAGCGAATTTTTCAAAAAAAAATTTTTTTGCATTATTCATATCTTCAGCAAAAATACTTGAAATGTTTTTTTTCTTTGAAATGAGATAGAAAAAAAAATTTTCGTCAAAAACAAAAACTTTTTTTTTCGAAATCGGTACTACCCCCTTAACAAAAATTGCTACTTTCAAAAGAAGCGTTATATAATTTTGTAAAACTTCTTCGAAGACACGTTAGCTCTTAAAAATCAGTGAAAGTCTGTACAGACTTGTGACCGTCTTTTTCCAGTTTTGGACTATTGTGCGCCCTCTGTTTCTTAACCATTCATGGTTTCAGCATGGCCATAGTGAAAATGAGTCACACGAATATTACTCAAGATATTCTCATTGGAAAATAAATTTGATAAGGTACATGTTCTCCTATAAATATTATAAAAGTTTGCTGCATTAAGTTGCATATTTCGCTTCGGCACAAGGTTTCCTAGGTAAAAAAGGTGAAATTATGCATAAATTTTCCAGAAAAGAATAAGCTTATGCATTAGCTTCTACAAAATTATGAAATTCTATATTTTCTACAATTATTCCAAACGAAGTATGCATAAAAAAATAACTCGAAACAAGTTATGACTAGAAAACTAGTTTTAAGGGTGTTGCCATAATTCAGTAATTAAAACTAACTTTGAAAAGACCTAAAAAAAAGTTCCACCGAGTTCCACTTAGATTTTTTTTTATGATATTGGGCACATCTTTGCCTACAAATTTTGTAAAAATCAGCTGCATAAAGTTGCATATTTCGCTTCGGTGCAAGGTTTTATCCTAGGTAAAAAAAGAGGTAAAATGTTGCATAACTTTGCCAGGAAAGAACAAACCTATGCACTATCTTCAACAAAAATATGCGATTTTATAAATTCTACAATTATTCCAAACAAAGTATGCATAACAAAATAACTCGAAACAATTTATGAATAAAAAACTGATTTTAAGGGGGTTGCCATAAAAACGCTTTGTATATCCGAAACGGTGCGACCTAGACTTTTGGTATATTTGACAAAGTAAATTATTTTTAATAGTTCTAAAACTTTGTAGAAGAAAAAAAAATTCTATCTCTTCAGAAAAAAAAGTTATGGTTACATTTTTTGTCAAAGTAGGCCATGAACAATTAATGATAGGATCAAATTACGCGGTATATATTTGTAAAAAATTTCTTCAAAGCAACTATATGCATTAAAAGAACGGTTTGGCAGCTACTGATTTATGTCCACGTTTTTATTGATTCGAACCACTGTGCAGCGGTCAGATCTTCTACTGCTGGAATATGGGGGAAAAGTCGCTTACACAAAAAATTCGATGTCTCCGTTAAAAATGGACGGATTTTAACAATCTATGGCTTGTTGGATAGCTATTACCGTGCGGAATCTAAGTCTGAAAACATATTCTGTTTTCAAGGTCAATTGTGACAGATACTGTCAAAAAACTGAAAATTTTGACATAAAACTTCGTATAACTCAAAAAGTAAACAACCGATCTTAAAACCATTCAATAGCGTTCTGGGTGACGGAGAGACCTTTCATTTGCGACTAGTTTGATCAAAATCGGTCCAGCCATCTCTGAGATCTCGACCTCTTAGTTGACAACACACATACAGACACACACACATACACACACACACAGACATTTGCTCAGTTCGTCGAGCTGAATCGATTGGCCTCCGGGCCTCGGAAAATTTTTCGAAAGTTTGAGCGAATTCTATACCTATTTTTTATATATATATAAAAAAAGGTAATAAAAGGAGCAGTGATCTGGAAAAGTTACTCATCCAATCAAAAAGGTAAATCGAAGATTATGTTTTTTTTTTCAGTGAGGCTCCTGTAGCTAATAATTTCTTAGAATATCTTTTCTGGTGTACGATTTTGCTGTCTGTTGCAAGAATCAGCATAAAAATTAGAAATAATCAGTTTGTGAGGCTTATGCAAAGTAGCAGCTCAAACACAACCGAATACTTTCTGTTCTAGCTTTCAGTTTTATCCGAAAGCCAGCTTACGTAACGACACCCTTAGACGAAACGTTTAAAACACATACACACAGCTACACAAAACCCTGACAATGAGCGTAACAACTGGCGCAGTGAAATGATGGGCGAATAAATAGTTTCTAAGCTTCTCACAAACCGGGATGACGTGTTCGGTTTACCGTTTCGCGAATGACGGCTGGCCGCGGCGGTGGCGGTGACACGTATGTGAGAATTTGTGTAATCTCGTCTCAGTTCCGGAGATGGCTCTCCGGGGAAAGGTGATAGCGTACATACAGCTGTACTTGCAAATACACACATACACAAGACAACGCTGGGATTCAAGTGCTTTGCATTATACTCCGGTGGCTGGTTGATGGTGGAACATAATTCTCAAGACCTGAATCCTGAGTGTTTACCGACCAGGAAACAGCCCGGAAGATTACGATGGAACACGTACCGCGCTGGAGTGCATTGTGTCACTCTGATCTACTGATGGCTGCGAGTGTTTGAGTACCTAAGCAATGTCACAGCAGAATTTCAAGGTAGTACACGATGTTGGAATGGGCATGAATTATAATGAATGATAGTTCAGTACTCGTAATTAAACAATACGTTCAGTCTCGCCTAATTTTATGCATTCGCATTCAAAGTTTTTTTTAATTATCAGTCTTTAGCATAAGAGCAGAGCACCTCGTATAAAGATGATGTTTTTTTTTCAACCTAAGCAAAACGAGGGTACTTACATTCCGAAACGGAAGTCGACCTTCTGTTTCAACCGAGTCCGCAGCCAATTCATCGGCGTACGAGACAATTTCATGACTAGTGATATGATCCTAATGATAATAATCCTCCACTACTCGATTAATCATCACTACTACGTTTGGCTAACTGCTAATAACATGGATAGCCAATTTTAAAATTCTTTGGTAAGCTGACTTTCTGCAGCAAATTATAGTTAAACTAATTTAACAATAACACTTGTGGTTTGATTTTTGCCACTTTTCCGAAAACACGTTTACGAAATCCTCGCTGAAGATATACAGTTTAAGTTTCATTCGTCAATGTTAGGGTTGAGCGGTGAGTAGGATAAACTAAAGACTGTCCCAGAAAGTATGGACGCACTTTGATTTCGCTGTAAATAATTAAAATTTTATTCGATATACTGATAATAACGGGTGATTTTTTAAGAGCTTGAGAACTTTTTTAAACAATAAAACGCATAAAATTTGCAAAATCTCATCGGTTCTTTATTTTAAACGTTAGATTGGTACATGACATTTACTTTTTGAAGATAATTTCATTTAAATGTTGACCGCGGCTGCGTCTTAGGTGGTCCATTCGGAAAGTCCAATTTTGGGCAACTTTTTCGAGCATTTCGGCCGGAATAGCCCGAATTTCTTCGGAAATGTTGTCTTCCAAAGCTGGAATAGTTACTGGCTTATTTCTGTAGACTTTAGACTTGACGTAGCCCCACAAAAAATAGTCTAAAGGCGTCAAATCGCATGATCTTGGTGGCCAACTTACCGGTCCATTTTTTGAGATGAATTGTTCTCCGAAGTTTTCCCTCAAAATGGCCATAGAATCGCGAGCTGTGTGGCATGTAGCGCCATCTTGTTGAAACCACATGTCAACCAAGTTCAGTTCTTCCATTTTTGGCAACAAAAAGTTTGTTAGCATCGAACGATAGCGATCGCCATTCACTGTAACGTTGCGTCCAACAGCATCTTTGAAAAAATACGATCCAATGATTCCACCAGCGTACAAACCACACCAAACAGTGCATTTTTCGGGATGCATGGGCAGTTCTTGAACGGCTTCTGGTTGCTCTTCACTCCAAATGCGGCAATTTTGCTTATTTACGTAGCCATTCAACCAGAAATGAGCCTCATCGCTGAACAAAATTTGTCGATAAAAAAGCGGATTTTCTGCCAACTTTTCTAGGGCCCATTCACTGAAAATTCGACGTTGTGGCAGATCGTTCGGCTTCATGATGAAATGTCAGAGCATACTGAGCAAATAATAATGCATGAAAATCATAACCTCAAAAAATCTGAGCAAACACTAATGCATGAAAATCCTAACCTCAAAAAAATCACCTTTTATTAGACTACAACAACAGAATATTATTCTCAATATTTGCTACTTAGCCATACATTTTTCGAGCTGTTGAATGGTTTCGGCTGCCGAGACATGTTTCCTAAGATGTGCCTTCGTCAATGCCCAAAAATCCCTTAATTGGTCGAAGTTGTGGGCAATTTGGTGGATTCATGTCTTTTGGGACGAGAGTGACATTTTTGGTAGTATACCATTCTACAGTTGATTTCGAGTAGTGGCAAGAAGCAAGATCTAGCCAGAAGACAACAGGATCCTTGTGGCTTCGAATCATGGGTAGAAGTCGTTTTTGTAAACATTTCTTGATGTATATTTCGCTGTTCATTGAAGCAGTGGTGATGAAGGGTTTCGAAATCTTACCGCAGCTACAAATTGCTTGCCAGACCATAGCTTTCTTACCAAATTTTTCGACTTCAATCGATGTCTCGGACTGGTTTAACACTTGCCCTTCTCGCATCGTATAATATTGTGGTCCCGGCAAGGATTTGTAATCGAGTTTCACGTAGATTTCGTCGTCCATGATTATGCAGTTCAAATTTCCAGCAAGAATCGTATTGTGCAACTTTCGAACCCTCGGCCTGATCGATGCTTCTTGATTGGGACTACGTTTTGGTTGTTTCTGCTTCTTACAGGTTCGAAGATTCAAATGTTTTTAGCACGAAGAACATTTAACTTCGAAGTGTCCACTTTTTTGGCCACATTCGGGATGTTAGGCGTTCGAGAAAAAGAAGGCGGTTTCAGTTCGGGACTGAAACCTCCTTTTGCTCGAACGCCTTCAGTATACGTTTATCCAACTGAGGGTTAGCAGGACCTTTTTTTCGACCCGTTTTCGGTTTATACTCAAAGGTGTTATCCTCACCGAACTTCCTGATTGCATTTCGCACGGCTTTTTCACTTACTCCTTCCATTTTTGCTATCTTTCTCAGTGACAGTCAGCGTTCTGTGCACCATTTGTACACAATTTTTCGACGTTGGTCTGCTGAAAGTCCACACATTTCGGAACAAACTAATGAAAACGAATAAACAACTGCACAAGTGGTTAGAAAAGAGTGTAAACAACAGGACGCAGGTATATAAATTGACAGATTCTGAACCATTGCGAAATGGCAGCGGTTTTTGGTTGCGTCCATACTTTCTGGGACAGTCTTTTTAACCGCTTTTAAAAAGAAAAATTTATGTTCTTTTAAATTCCACTATGAATAATTTTTAACTATTTTGTTACAATACTAACGTAATAGTGACAGATAGATACCAGTATTTCGAATGCTCTTTGCATTCATCATAAGTGTATTTAGAATTTAGAAGTCTGGAAATCCTTATTGTTTGTTATATGAGAACTTGGAGCAATGATTAATTAAGTGGTTATCATGGAAAAATATTGAGAAATAAGTCGAATAAGTGAGAAACTTAAAAATCATGATTTGCGGTATCCACTGTATCTCAGCGCATACTAATCAGAAGTCAACAAATGAACGCAGCATAGTTAGAGTAGAAGTTTTTCTAGACCCCAACGTTTCTGTTTGATTTTTTTCACATTTTTTTAATTTTTGGTGGTTGTTCAAAGTGAAAAATACGATTTTTCACGAAAAAATACGCCATTTTATAGCTGTTAAACCTCCCCAAAGTAACAAACAACTAAAAGAAAAACGTTGGGCTCCGGTTTATTATCTTTAGAAAATGTGTGGAAAATTTAAAAAAAAATGGTTTCGAATAGTTTCCGAATGACGATGGACACGGACTTTCAAAACCTGCTTTCGAGAAAAACGCGTTTAAAGTTTTTTGTCTATGAAATCAATGGACACAATTTATTACTACAGGCAGCCCGTAAGGTCCAACATTTTCAAAAAATCATATTTTTCCATTTGTAATTTATTATAATGATGAAACATTTCAAGAATGTTTTGTTAAGTTTTGAAGTCAATCGAAGTAGAAATGTTGGGTTTGTGCGTCGAGCTCTTTTTTCTTCGCAGAATAAGATAGCCACAGATATAACATAACTTTCAGTGTTTCGTTCCAATAGGCTTGAAAGTTTCACAGAATATTCTTGAAATGTTCCACTATAAGAAAATTTAAAAAAAATAATAAATGATTTTTCAAATGTGTTAGACCCTACTCGCCCCTTAAATGAAATGCAACTCAATTGCATGCATTCGGTGCGTTTTTTAATCAATCACTCCGCAAAACTGTATCGTTTTTCAAGAAAGAAACCCCTTTTTTAATCCACCTAGTGGTGTAATGATGCCTTTCTCATATTATTTATTTTATCAAAAATGTCACCAGAAGATTCTGTCAAGAATTTTTTTTCATACTTAGTAAAATAAGAAACTTTCTTCGGGTATAAACTAACATAACCTTTTCAATTTGTGACGGTTTGAAATTTCAAACACATTTTACATAGGAACCAGAAGTCGAACTCGGATGAAATTCAACAGCAATCTAGGACACTACAGGACGTTTCATTTGAGCCCAAGTTTGTGGAAATCGATCGAAAGAGAGTGAGTTTCGTTTTAATGTTTCTGACCACTATTTCCCATACTTCCGGATTCGGGAACTGAGAACCGGTTAAGAAGATTTTACCCTTTTTTGCATCGTCGCATTAAATTACGTTGTGCAATGTAAAACACACTTTACCCTATGAAGATATGATGAAATTCAACAGCAACCTATGCGAATAAGAGACCTTTTATTTGAGCCTAAGTTTGTGAAAATTGGTCAAGTGATCTTTGAGAAAAATGAGTGACATTATCCATGAATTGTGTCGAAAGGTATAGGACACCAATTTTCACTCGTCAATTTCCAAGGAATTGTATAAACTTTCTATATGAGAAAGGAAAAAAAAGTATAGTTTATTACTAGATAATTGTGATAGTTATAACAAGTGGATACAAATTAAATAAAAGAGAATATCAAGGATGGTAAACACTACAAATGGTCCCATTTGCTAATGACAGTTTATCTATATTAACTTTTCTTGCAATGATTTTAGCGTAATTCTTTATGTTTTCTAAAATTTCTTCTGATAAGTTGGTGGCATTAGTCATAATGTAAGATAGTAAAAAAAAAAATATTTACATAACAATAAACGCTATCTCAAAACAAAAAGTAGCTGTCATTCTCAGATTCGATTTAGTCACTTTTTCAATTCCTTGCGGTTGAATTTCTTATCATTTTTATATACAGATTTTCAATACGGAATTCTGATCTCCCGCTACAGATTTACAGATTTGTCTCCTGAGAAAGAAAGATTTAAATGTGCCAACCCTGCATGTTATACAAAATTTAACAAAGCTAGCTGCAAACGGAGCAAAGGCGGTGGTGTTTTCTTCTTCCGTACCAGCATGTACCGATGGGATCCGGTTTTATATCGTCATTTTGTATGACGGTTTGAAAGCTTTGATACTCCTTGCCAAATAATTTCAGAACCAAAAGTCGGATCTAGATGAAATTGCACAGTATCAGTTAAGACGACGAGAGCTTTAATTTAAATCATGAATTATGAAAACCGGTTTAACTCTTGCTTAGAAATCGAAGCGTTTTTACTATCTGTATATATATATATATATATATATATATATATATATATATATATATATATATATATATATATATATATATATATATATATATATATATATATATATATATATATATATATATATATATATATATATATATATATATATATATATATATATATATATATATATATATATATATATATATATATATATATATATATATATATATATATCTATATATATATATACACATATATATATATATATATATATATATATATATATATATATATATATATATATATATATATATATATATATATATATATATATATATAAATTGTGTCCATTGATTTCATAGACAAAAAAAACTTTAAACGCGTTTTTCTCGAAAGCAGATTTTGAAAGTCCGTGTCCATCGTCATTCGAAAACTATTCGAAACCAATTTTTTTAAATTTTCCACACATTTTCTACAGATGAAAAACCGGACCCCAACGTTTTTCTTTTAGTTGTTTGTTACTTTGGGGAGGTATAAAATGGCGGATTTTTTCGTGAAAAATCGTAGTTTTCACTTTGAGCAACCACCAAAAATTAAAAAATGTAAAAAAAATCAAACAGAAACGTTGGGGTCTAGAAAAACTTCTACTCTAACTATGCTGCGTTCATTTGTTGACTTCTGATTAGTATGCGCTGAGATATAGTGGATACAGCAAATCATGATTTTTAAGTTTCTCACTTATTCGACTTATTTCTCAATATTTTACCATGATAACCCCCATGAATCATTGCTCCAAGTTCTTATATAACAAACAATAAGGATTTCCAGACTTCTAAATTATTAATACACTTATGATAAATGCAAATAGCATTCGAAATACTGGTATCTATCTGTCACTATTACGTTAGTATTGTAACAAAAAAGTTAAAAATTATTCATAGTGGAATTTAAAACAAACGTTAATTTTTCTTTTTAAAAGCGGTTAAAAAGACTGTCCCAGAAAGTATATATATATATATATATATATATATATATATATATATATATATATATATATATATATATATATATATATATATATATATATATATATATATATATATATATATATATATATATATATATAAAAGGTGATTTTTTTGAGGTTAGGATTTTCATGCATTAGTATTTGCTCAGATTTTTTGAGGTTATGATTTTCATGCATTATTATTTGCTCAGTATGCTCTGACATTTCATCATGAATAGACTTACTAACGAGCAACGCTTGCAAATCAGTGAATGGGCCCTAGAAAAGTTGGCAGAAAATCCGCTTTTTTATCGACAAATTTTGTTCAGCGATGAGGCTCATTTCTGGTTGAATGGCTACGTAAATAAGCAAAATTGCCGCATTTGGAGTGAAGAGCAACCAGAAGCCGTTCAAGAACTGCCCATGCATCCCGAAAAATGCACTGTTTGGTGTGGTTTGTACGCTGGTGGAATCATTGGACCGTATTTTTTCAAAGATGCTGTTGGACGCAACGTTACAGTGAATGGCGATCGCTATCGTTCGATGCTAACAAACTTTTTGTTGCCAAAAATGGAAGAACTGAACTTGGTTGACATGTGGTTTCAACAAGATGGCGCTACATGCCACACAGCTCGCGATTCTATGGCCATTTTGAGGGAAAACTTCGGAGAACAATTCATCTCAAGAAATGGACCGGTAAGTTGGCCACCAAGATCATGCGATTTGACGCCTTTAGACTATTTTTTGTGGGGCTACGTCAAGTCTAAAGTCTACAGAAATAAGCCAGTAACTATTCCAGCTTTGGAAGACAACATTTCCGAAGAAATTCGGGCTATTCCGGCCGAAATGCTCGAAAAAGTTGCCCAAAATTGGACTTTCCGAATGGACCACCTAAGACGCAGCCGCGGTCAACATTTAAATGAAATTAATATCAAAAAGTAAATGTCATGTACCAATCTAACGTTTAAAATAAAGAACCGATGAGATTTTGCAAATTTTATGCGTTTTATTGTTTAAAAAAGTTCTCAAGCTCTTAAAAAATCACCTTTTATATATATATATATATATATATATATATATATATATATATATATATATATATATATATATATATATATATATATATATATATATATATATATATATATATATATATATATATATATATATATATATATATATATATATATATATATATATATATATATATATATATATATATATATATATATTAGAATTGCATGAAACGTCGAGATTTAGTGTCATGAATTTTCATTTCAAGTTATTCTAATGTAGTTCTAAGCCATTAAGTCATATATTTGTTTTTACTTACTTAATTTTATTCACGTGACCTCAAATAAAATTTATTCAAGGGAATGCTTGACATAAATTTTCCAAACTTGATCAAAAACACCATAGCTGCTTTTTAATAAAGTTTATCGTTAATTATCTTCGAGAAGTTTGAGCCATTAAGAAAAGTGCAGTTAGTCGATTACGTCACTTATATCATTATATCTCCGAAACCAAAAGTGACAGCGATTTGACCTTCGAAATTGATCGATGACCCAATAGTAGCTTTCAAACAGTCCTAAGCCTTTTAAAATAGTTTCGGTAATCTCTGAGAGAATTGCGCGGTAAAAAATAACGAACTGTCGGTTATGTCACTTATACCATCATATCTCTGGAAGCGACAGCCATTTGATTTTTGAACTTGATCAATGGCTGAATAGTAGCATTCAAACTAGTCCAAGTATGAGAAAACCAATTAAGCCATCTCCATGAAAAATGAGCGCGAAGAAAACAACGCGTTTTTTCGGTTACGTCACTTTTACCATCATATCTCCGGAACCCGAAGCCACAACAATTTCATCATCGAATTTGATGAATGGTCCAACAGTAACTTTCAAACAAGTTTAATGAAATCGGCTCAGCCATCTCTGAGAAAATTAGGCGGCAAAAAAAAATAACAACGCGTTTTGTCGGTTACGTCATTTATATATAATCATCGCCATCATATCTCTGGAACCAAAAGTTACAGTCATTTGATCGTCGAACTTGATAAATGTTCCAATAAGGAGTGTATCGAAAAGTCGTTAACAACATTGATTTTTAAATAAAAAAGCGAAAAAAAACATATTTTGACATCAGTTTTCGATATATTGTAGACAAATTACATTTCTATGCATTTCACTGATTATATTGAAGAAAATCCTAGTTTCTGTGAAACGCTCGCACTTTGGACTTGACATTCTTCACTAAATTCTGCACAGCTACTTTTGTGACTTTCCTGGTGGCAGCTGTCCAGTTTTTTTGAACTCCTGCATGTTTTGGGACACTGTACCTTCCTTCCGAAAGTGCCGCTTGACAATTGCCCAATACTTTTCAATTGGCCGAAGAACCGGGCAGATCGGTGGGTTGATGGCCTTTTCCACGAATTGTACATTATTTTTTGACAACCACTGTAGAATGGAGTTGGCGTAGTGGTCTGAAGCAAAATCCGGCCAGAAGAGAGAAGGAACCTTATGCTTTCTGTACAGTGGCAGCATTCTCTTCTTCAAACATTCTTCCTCGTACACCTTGGCGTTAATTGTGCCCTTCGAGAAGAAAATCGACGACCGCAAACCACAGGTACAAATTGCTTGCCAGACCAACACCTTCTGCCCAAACTTTTCCATCGCCACCGTGGTGTAAGCGTTGTCCAGGTCCTGGTACACCGATTTCGTATAATATTGCGGTCCGGGCAGCGCTCGAGAGTTTTCCTTGGCGTAGGTTTCATCGTCGATCAAGATGCATCCGTCTTTATTCTGTAGAATCCGGTTATACAGTTTTCGCGCTCTTGTTTTGGCCTGTACTTGCTGTACCAGGGACTTTTTCGGCACCTTCTGTTTCTTGTAAGTTTTCAGGGAGTTCCGAACTTTGATCCGTTGAATCATCCCGATGCTGGTGTTGAACTGCTTGGCCAAATCCCGCGTCGACGTCGATGGGTTTCTCCTGATGTACTCAACCACTTTTAAGTTCCGGCCGGGCTTGCTGGGACCCGTTTTCCTACCGGATCGGGGTAAATCCTTCATGAAAAGTGTCTTACTGAACTTCTCGATAATATTTTTGACACTGGTGTGGTGCACTTTCACCCGTTTTGCAATGTCGTTGTAACAGTTCGGCTGAAAAGTTCGTATCGTTTAATAGAAACACACATTTTTTTGCCAAAATTCGTTTTTATTATTCAACATAATTGCCATCAGAGGCGATACATCGATTATAGCGATCTTCCAACTTTTCGATATCATTTTTGTAGTACGATTTGTCCTTTGCCTCAAAATAGGCCTCAGTTTCAGCGATTACCTCTTCATTACTTCTAAATTTTTTACCAGCGAGCATTCTCTTGAGGTCTGAGAACAGGAAAAAGTCACTGGGGGCCAAATCTGGAGAATACGGTGGATGAGGGAGCAATTCGAAGCCCAATCCGTTCAATTTCATCATGGTTTTCATCGACTTGTGACACGGTGCATTGTCTTGAAGAAACAAAACTTTTTTCTTCTTCAAATGAGGCCGTTTTTTGAAATTTCTTCCTTCAAACGCTCTAATAACGCTATATAATAGTCACTGTTGATGGTTTTTCCCTTTTCAAGGTCAAATCTCCTTTCAACCGTGAAAATATGAGATAAAGTAGAAAAAAATCTTTTAGAAATATTAAATGCCACAAAGCGTTCGAAATGATAAAAATAAATTGGGTCAGCATCAGACAAAAATTTTTATAAGGAATGCTTCATTGAATGAAAACATTGCAGTTTGGTTGAAAAAGAAAAAAAAACGTATGCCATTTCTAGCCAATTCCAATAGAGCAGCCCAGACAAATGTGCTTTATTCAATGAGCAAAGAAAGTGTATAAAAACACAAAGAACAAAAAGCTGTTCATGCGATAAATTGACCTCACCATCACACAGGATGAAGAGAAATGTACCGCCCATATCTTCATCGAACTTACGGCAAGAGATATCGACGATGGGATAAACTCACAATGGTTGAAAAATGAGCACATCTTGGAAACAGCAGCAGTAGAAGCCGACCCCATCGTCGTCTTCGTCCTCGCAATCAGCATCATCATCATCATCAGCAGCAGCAGCAGCAGAGAGCAGGATCAGGACACCAACCCGTACGGATGTTCGGTGGTTGACTGCAGCGGATGTTGCTGGTGTTATTTTCCATCTTCTGTCCTTCTTCGGCGGATGAAGATTAATTTCTTGTACCACATAATCCGCTTTGAAGGTTATTTGTTCCTTCCAACGTTTCATTACTATCTAAAAGGAAAAAAACTGAACATTCATCGCGTGAATAACAGTCTCTCACGAACCTCTAGATGCAGTTCACAGTCGGTCGCATCGTTCGCAGTCTGGAAGCTGGCAGGAACGGCTGAATAGTCCATTAGGATGACAAACTACTTCACTGGGCATGTTTTTCGTATCCTCCGAACCGAACCCAAGTCGCAGTCGATGGCAGAATAGTAGGAAGCAAAACAAGGAAAACCGTCAAGCGGCTAGCGGAGACGTCTTCTGATGCGGAAAATGTGTAAAGCTTTTTTCCTTATCCCGCTAGAAACAGACTAACCTCCCAACAATCCAACCGAACCAGCTACGTTAAATCGACAAACAGAGCAGAGGCAGAGCCGTTTTAAAGTAATATATGCAGAAAGCTTTCCGGTGATTCCAGTCGACCCCGACCTAGGCGATGGGAGGGGGGTATTTAAAGCCGAGCGCGTTTCTGATCTCGCACAAAACCGTGGTGGCATCCTGATGGCTTTGCAGCAGAACAAGTTGGCCGCAAAATGCTGACTTTGAACTTTTTCCCCTACATCGCCATGACAAAGCAAGCATTACGATCAATTTGCTATGCAGGAATGAACACAAGCATTTTTTTGTTGTTCACATGAATGGCTCTATAGCGGCACATACAGTCCTATCAGTCCCAAATGGAAAATTTGTGGAGAAAGCTGAAATCTGAAGAAGTGTAAAAGATTTGTGATGTGTAGGGTCTGACGGTGGAAATCGGGGTTGGATTTTTGAACGCATATATGTTGGTTGCTTATTGATTCGCTGCATGAAAAGAAAGAGAACAGGTAACATGTCGGATAATGTTTTGACTCCCGGAGAATTTCGTAAGCCGATTTCCTAATTCAGTGAGAAGCTTTCCTCGTCGTATCAGGAGAAAAATAGATAGAGTTGAGACATACGCAGAATGTTTTCTTCCAAGCGTGGATACGAAGCTCGGTTGGATAAATCAGTTATTTTTCCGAAGGATTTGACGGAAAATTACATTTGTAAAGACTTAATGATGGATGAGACCGAATTTGATTGGTTTTGAATGTAGTTTCCATTAGGTTAGCAAGTGCGACTGCATGAATATTTATGCACCACTCATAAACTAAGCAGGTGTATGCTTCTGTGGCTCAGTCGATTAACGCACGTACTTTGTAATCCATTTTCGGTTCTCGGTTCAAGCCGTCGCTCTCCCGCTATCAGTATTTTTGTCGTGAATACAACCTACTTTACTAAGGGGCGCCTTTTCAAAATTTACCCCCTGAGAGAGTGATAAGTTTTTGATCGTGAAATATCTCTTGTTCTATCTAACGTATCGACATAATTTTTGATACATACCATTGGAAATATGATCCCAATTTTATGATAAAATTTTCAGTTGTGTGACATTATTTTTAACCAGTCTATGAGAAGTCTGTGTGAGTTCCGTTCCGGAGTTTTTGATCACTATTTCCGGTAGTTTTGGAATCGGAATCTAGATACCAGCATAACCCCAAAAACGATTCGTATGGTCATCATCTAACATGACCTACAAATCGAAATAGTTTCGAGCTTCAATCAAAAGATTTTTTCCAATTCATATTCCATGATAGTTCAAACCGGAATTCAGACTCAAATTGAAATTTCATAGTTTTATACGAACTATACTCTGAGTATTTAACAGCCCTTAAAAAAAATTACAGTCTGATAATGATTGGTGCTGTATGGAATTTACCAAGAGAGAATCGCAAGTTGACAATTATCGCAGAAAATCGAATCTTAATGATTATCATACTAGGTTGCAATACTTCTAAACCCCTTGTGTGGAGTATTCACAATCCTTTTTTAATAGACACAACTTATACAAAGGTTACATGCACATAGTTAGAATAAGCGGCAATAGCAAAAAGATACTATCTCAATTATCCACTGCTCATAAAGAATCGGATCGCGAAACGAGAAAAAGTAACCTTTTGTTGCTTCAGAGAGAATCGCCACAGCAGCGAGCTAACCTAATTCTATGTTAAATGAACCATGTCGGTTTTTTGTTGCTGCGATGATATCCGTCTCTCTTTGATGGTACTGATTGAATAGTGTGAAAAGTTGCTAGTGAGCGTTCTTTGGTACGATAAATTTCATCGTGGGGGTGGGTTGGAAATAAGCAAATTTCATGATTCTCAGTAATTAATAATAGTCAGTATTATGCTTTCATATCACATATTTATTGTAGATATTAAAATGAATTTTGAAATGAATGATTTTTGATAAGATAATTTTTTTTTACTTAGAATTTAAAAAGGTCTTCAATTTCATTTCTCACAATTTAAAACACAATCGCAAATTTAGTTTTGTTACCCACGATGTTCGGTTTTTTCATTCACAATCGAAAATCTTGATTCACATATTCATGCGCAAAATGGGCTTATTTCTACCTCTGCGATAAAAGCCATCCTTGATTTCCGGTACTTGCGGAACCTGAATTCGGAGAAGGGTATAACCGAAGTCGGGTAAAATTTTACATTGTTAGATTGTTAAACCTTTCATTTGATTTTTAGATGAAATTCAGGATCTTTATATGGAACCATGAGACCTTTCATTTGAATCTAAGTTTTTGAAAATTGGTATATCAATAACCGAGAAAATTGAGTGACCATGTGTTTCTGAATACATTTTGAGATCTCGATAAACTAATTCAAATGGTATATGACACTCTGTCCTCTGGGTTTACACAGTGAATGCATAGCCTTTGTTTATGCAACAGGAAAAACTGGAACCTACTGACTTAATGATGTCATTCTCATTGACGTTTAGATGAAGAACAGAAGTAATTCCATTTCGGAGTCATTTTATCTCTGTTTCATAAATACTGATACCGAAAACCAATGACAATGCAATATATTTTTTATGTTTTATGAACAATTTAAACAAAAATATGATAAAACGACCCTATATATAATGAGCAATAATTATGTACACTGAGGTTTCTTTGTACGCGAGGGATAAGTACCGCGTAAAAAAACCGCGCAAAAAAACCACGTAACTTTGTAAATCCGCGTAGCTTCGAAAATTCACGTAAAAATCCGCGTTACTATAGATACAGCAGAACGGCTATTTTATACTATTCGCTGTTTCGACCACTGGGTGTGATCTTCATCAAGGGAAACTGCAAATTCCAATAAAAGTCTAAAGACTACATACGCAGGCGTACTTCAAACAGTTGAAGCTTACTTCAATGTAAGCTTTAATATATAATGTCACACAGTTTCCAGCGAGAAACGTTAAAATAGTGAGTTAACAAAAAGTTATAATATTTTGTACAATCTTATATAATCAACGAACTTACAGTTTCCCATGATAAAAACCATAACCAGTGGTCGAAACGTTGGGCAGTATAAAGTAACCGTTTTCATGACTGTTTAACCCGAATACATAATTATTGAAAGTTTGAGCTATTCTATATTACCTACCGGTAAAAAAAAAAACTCTTTTGAAATTTGCAGTTCTTCTTTTTCTTCACTTCTGGTTGGCGTCACTTCTCTTGAGATGACACCGATTGATGGCACAGCAACTTAGGCTACATCGTCAGTTAATTTTCGTTTATAGCCCAATGGACTTTCTTTTCACTGGATTATGAGTGAAACCCTCGCTGCGTGACAACAAAATACTCAAATTTTCATTGTACTAACACTCGTTGAGGATTCCACCGAAAGTCCAATTTTGCAGTTCGCATAAAAAAAAAGAAAATACACTATGATAGTCGATTTTTGAATTGGTGCCCGGCAGGCCGACTGTCATAAACCTTTCGAAATTTTCTGATTTCATAGGTATCTAACTTCCGAAATTACAAGATGAAGTATGGAGAAATAGTTTGCTTTTATAGAAGAAAATGTAACGATGAGCTATTTTTTCTAATAAACAGAGGAATTTGTTCACATATCTATACATAAGATATGCTGGTACCCGGATTCCGGTACCGAATCGAATCGAACTTACTTTATTTTCTCAGTGATGTCCTGACCGATTTTTAAAAACTTTGGCTCAAACGAAAGGTCTCAGGATCATGTTGGAACATTCCTGAATTTGATCCCGATCCGACTTCCGATTCAGCGGCTGATGAGCGTTTGAAGTTTCTAACGGTTGAAAAAGGCGGTTATGCAAATATATTAGATAAACGATCAAACGAATCGACTTCCGGGTTTCGGATGTAATAGTGTAAATAGTGGCTAGAAACTCCAGAATGGAAATTTAAGCTATCGTTAAAAGCGAGGATGCGAAAATCGTTAAAAATCTATTAAATTGAGCACAAAACTTTTCCAACGAAATTCCACTCACTTTGCTCATAGATGGCGGATCGATTTTCACAAACTTAGAAGGAATGAACAATCTTATGGTTGCATAGACTGCTATTGGATCCGGACCCGGTATTATAGGAGGAATTATATTTAAAATTTCAAACCGTTTCGATTTCTAAATTATGCTGGTTGAAAATGACTTTTTGTTTTGAAAGGAAATTATTTTGAAAAATACTACCGAATATGAGATACTACCGAATATTACGCCATTAGGTAAACTAAAACTGATTTTTTGAGTTGTTAAAGCATTCGTGTTCTACTGTGTTAGAAAATGAGAGCTGGCCATGTTTTTAGGACCACTAAAAACCATTTTTGATTTATTTAGATTTGTTCAGTACTTTATTTTCGTAGAGGTGTATTTTTTACCATGCAATGTTACTCCAAATTTCACTAACATTCGCAGTTATAATTACTCACGTTTGAGTAAAGGTGGTCTTGTTAAAATTTTAAGTAGCATTTTCTTAACACAATAAAAAAGAATATTAGCTCGAATGAGAAAACATTTTTACTGAACAACTTCTCACTTACCTTTGGCGGAATAGAATTCTAACCTCATCTCTACTCATCTCATTGCTCACTTGAGAGTAGGATTGAGTGTAGTAAAAAATGAATTTCTTTTAGTGAATGTCGAACACAGCTAGAAGAGACATGAGACTTGATTTTGACTATTCGCGATGACAAAACGGAATTTTACCATTAAGGGATGAGGCCAGTTGGTCGCGTATATCCACGTGGCTCGCTCTGCGTATTACATTTCCCTCCATGCTCTCTCGCAAATGTGCAAAATGACTCTCGATGTGAGCGGGTGGCCAAGAAAGTTTTGATATTTTCGGTTACAAATTTGACTACATCACAAAAAATTCAATAAAGCTACCGCTAGTTTGGCAGCCTTGCTGAGCCGATTTTTTTTTCTCTCTCATGTTTCGTTACGTTACCAGGAAACTGGAGGAGAAAAAATGGCACGTCTATAGAAATCGACTTACCTTCACAAAAATAACATTCACTGCATTTTTATCGCCACAACATATATGTTTTTATGCACTAATCGCATCAAAATTAAATTATCTAGACATTGTCAGGATACAATTTTGATCCATGCTTTTGAAGGCGAGATATTCAATAAACAAGTTGAAAGACGGCGTTTTCAGCTATGCATTTCTTCCTTCAGAATAAAGACTTTCCCGACCGCTAAAGTCAATGAATCATTCCGAAATTTTCACAGAATAATCTAAACTATTTTTCTAAGAGATTGTCAGTAGGGTTTTTTGATATTCGTCACCGTTTCTGAGAAAATCAGATTTGAAGCGTGAAAATAGCCCTCTAAAACGCCCTCGAACACACTGGCCTCAGCCCATAATCCTTCTTTTCAATCGCAATTGCTGTGAAACATTGGTCATACCTTCCGGTTTAACCTAATGAGATTAAATCTACATCTGTTATTGTCGCTTTGATCTTTTTAAATTTCATTTATAGCCAAAAAAAATGATTACCTCATTTAGCGTTGACCCGATTTTTCGAAAACCAGATGTGAGATCGAGTGAAATCTCTTTTCGCGCTATGATTGTTTCATTTTATTTTTAATGTTACTCACTTGAAAACATATTGTTGAAAACGAGAATCGTGTTTCGTAGCTTACCTGAAATCAATAAAAAATAAAAATACTTAATGCTGTGTTTATGTAATTTATTTTAATTTATCATTCGTAGACAAAAATAGAACATAAATTTGATTCATATATGCATGGTCACCAAAACATGTGAAAACAAAATTAATAAATTTAATGAAAATTTATAACAAATTTCATAATACGTCGCTAAACGAAATTTTAAAATAAACCACACAGGGTTTGCACTCCCGAGTCTCATACCCCCAAAATAGTAGGGTGATTGAATACATAGCATAACAAATGAATGATTAATATGCCGTTCATGTCAGCTGGGAGCTTCACGCTCTCACGTGTACAGTGGGTGAAATGATGGTCAAACTAGACGGTCAAAACTATGTCCTTTATTCACTTAATCCGACACAACACCTCTAGCCATTCAAAAATGTTGTATATGACCTAATCCTTTAAGTATTAAATCGTTATTACCTATAACAAGTTTGGAGGATAATTAGAATATCTGTAGAACACGGAGTAATTGGCAGAAAGCTAAATATACGTACTTGGCTAGTCCGATTGAGCCAAAATACTCCGCTGTGCGACGCAGGAAAATTGAATAATTTCGAAGTCCAATCGCGTCTGTCCTTGTTTTCAGCGTTGGACATACCACGTGTAGACACGTTCCCGAACATCGGATCTCACTCGGTGGATGCCACGTTCCGAATCGAATATCGTGGAACGATGCTATTAATGAATTTTTAATTATTTTCTCCCGTTGTTTGTACCTTCATCCGATTTGTAAACACTGCCGACTATCCTGAGGCCGGAACTGACTTGCAGCATTCGACGTGGCGTGACATTCTGTTGTCCTCAAACTGAGATTTTGATTTCTGAATAAATATGTTGGCCGTTTCCGTTAATATCTTCAGCATTAGCGCTCATTAATCGTGTTTGCACAACGAAGACGCTTGGTTTACTATCGATTTATTATGCCGAGCCACATATGTTCAGACACGAGAGTGCTCACGGGAAACTGCTGATGAACCTTATCATTAATTCAACCAGGTTGGCATATATGTTGTGACGTTCATTTGGGAAGTTTTCCGACGCTTCAAGCTACTAAGTGGCAACCTGATTGGCGTCCGGAAGAGTCCGGAACGCTCGACTCCGAAGGTTCGACGACAGCCATTGATCGGATGTTGAGTGCAACCGATGGTTGTTTAAAGGGTGTATTCGATAAAAATGCCACACACATATTTACTCACCAAAAGTGAATAGATTATCGGATTTTTTTTTTAATTTCCAGGTAACAAGAAACTACTAATAAACTATGACTTACAAAATTTCTATGGTTCAATTATGTCTATTCCGAATGTCAGCACCTTATTTTTTACTTCACCTCTTAAATATGGTTCAAACGACTTTCCCACTGTTCTCGATGTTTTTACTAAAAAGTTATATAATTTTAGCTATTTTATAATGGTTTTGGGAAGAATGAGAATTTCGTCTTCATAATTATCCATAATATTTCAATTTTCGTGCTCTCGTGAATTTTGTGGTTTTAAATATAACGGCACAAAATTAACAGAGCCAATAGCTCGAATCACACTAACACTTTTTGAGCGTAGTGGCAGGATGAGGAACCAGACCAGCGGTGAGTTGATCTTTTGTGCTTCCTTAAAGACTGTCCCAGAAAGTATGGACGCAACCAAAAACCGCTGCCATTTCGCAATGGTATAGAATCTGTCAATTTTTATGGCTGCGTCCTGTTGTCTACACTCTTCTCTAACCACTTGTGCAGTTGTTTATTCGTTTTCAATAGTTTGTTTCGAAATACGTGGACTTTCAGCAGAACAACTTTGAAAAATTGTGTACAAATGGTGCACAGAACGCGGACTGTCACTGAGAAAGATAGCAAAAATGGAAGGAGTAAGTGAAAAAGCCGTGCGAAATGCAATTAGAAAGTTCGGTGAGGATAAACCGAAAACGGGTCGAAAAAAGGTCCTGCTAACCCTCAGTTGGATAAACGTATACTGAAGGCGTTCGAGCAAAAGAAGGAGGTTTCAGTTCGGGATGTGGCCAAAAAAGTGGGCACTTCCGAAGTCAAATGTTCTTCGTGCTAAAGAACGTTTGAATCTTCGAACCTATGAGAAGCAGAAACAACCAAAACGTAGTCCGAAACAAGAAGCATCGATCAGGCCGACGAAACCTACGTGAAACTCGATTACAAATCCTTGTCAGGACAACAATATTATACGGTGCGAGAAGAGCAAGTGTTAAACCAGTCCGAGACATTGATTGAAGTCGAAAAATTTGTTAAGAAAGCTATGGTCTGGCAAGTAGCTGTGGTAAGATTTCGAAACCCTTCATCACCACTGCTTCAATGAACAGCGAAATATACATCAAGGAATGTTTACAAAAACGACTTCTACCCATGATTCGAGGTCACAAGGATCCTGTTGTCTTCTGGCCAGATCTTGCTTCTTACCACTACTCGAAATCAACGGTAGACTGGTATACTACCAAAAATGTCACTTTCATCCCAAAAGACATGAATCCACCAAATTGCCCACAACTTCGACCAATTGAGGAATTTCGAGCATTAACGAAGGTACATCTTAGGAAACATGTCTCAGCAGCTGAAACCATTCAACAATAGTTCGAAAAAGATTGGAAAAAAGTGTCAAAACTTGTCGCCAAGAAGTCTGTACGGAATTTAATGAGGAACGTTCGCAAGAAGGTGCTCCAGCTAGTCTACAATGGCTAAGTAGCAAATGTTGAGAATAATATTCTGTTGTTGTAGTCTAATATTATCAGTATATCGAATAAAATTTGAATATCTACCACTTGTGAATTATTTACAGCGAAATCAAAGTACGTCCATACTATCTGGGACAGTCTTTATGAATGACTAGATACACTTTTTAAGTTACTCTCTAATGTAAATGGTAATGGTTCTGGAAGTGATAAAGGAATCACTTATTTTTTCACTTCTGCAAATCGCTTGCCAGATCAGGAACTTTTATCAAATTTCAATAATTTGGTCTCTCGAGTATTTCCCCGAACATCGATCTTGTCAACGCAATCTAACTTGTTGTAAACTTGTTGCGCCACATTCCTGGTCTTTTTACTGTCAATTATACCACTTTTACGACCACTCCTTTCCTTCCTTCGAGCACTGAGATGCTCGTTGAAGGTTTTTATCACAAAAGACAAAGCTTTATATGTATCCCAAGGTCTTAAGTGATCCGTCGGTGGAACGGCTCTGAATTTTGATTGTAAGGGCACAACACAATCATTTTTCAATTATTAATTAGTTACGATTCGCATATGTTGTACTGCTAATGCTACCTCGCGGATCAACATAATCCGCCAAGCAGACGTTGCTATTTGCAACGCACTTATTTACACTGAAAGTGCAATGTCAATTAGCACGTGCCGAAGATAACGAAACCAAATGACTCGAAAGAAGACGTCTCAGAAAATATTCCATCGACGATGGAGTTAATTTGTATGGTGTAACTAGAATTACTTTTTGGGTCATATTTTGAAGATATGAAATTACGAATTAATAGCAATCAAATTGCTAAATGTTCATGTGTCGTGGTTAGATAAAATAATATGATATTCAGATCGAAAATAAAAATTTCAGCAGTACTAGCTTTACAGTTGGCGCTAGAAATAGTGATCGTAGACATTGTTTACTGTACGCACGGATAAGCAAATGACTACTGAAAAAAAAAACAACAGCAGAAATCCGCAATTGCTCGTGTTGTGCACGTAGAGATAAGTACAAATGAACGGCCCTTACTTTTAGAAAAATATCTCTTACTTCTCCAACTGGCACTCCGATTAAAAACACGACATAACCCGAATCACGTGTTCACGATAAAATTAGTTAATTGCAATATTATATTATATTTTGTTTACCATAATTTGTAAGAGATGTTGGAAGGCGAATAGAGACTATATGAGTGAAGGTTTCGATGTCGATATTGAATAGGCGAAGTATGTATGCACAGCCAATGTGAGACAACAGGCAGGTCAGAAACGAATGATGCAATAGAATCACCTTAGCGAAGAGATTTTGTAGAGGTCCATGAGGTTGCAGCGGTTTTCGTATCGTGGTAGGTTGCGAGCATCGTTCTGTGGTAGATAGCGTAAAGCGAAGTGTACAAATTTGCGTTTAATAGGTTCTATATGTTGAAAACTGTTCTGGTGAGAAGGGACCCAGACAACTGCAGCATATTCAAACGTAGACCAAACTAGGGCCAAGTTTAGTGTTTTCAAAGTACATTAGTGAAATATGTTGTCACTCCAATCTGAAATCCTAAATTTTTCGATATCTGTGGGCTTCGAATCGCGTCCAACTTGCTTCTCTTTTAGACTGTAGTTTAAGTAATGAGTAATTATGATTGATTGTTTTCGAGCAAAAGTGATCACCGAGCACTTTGAGGCTTTTAAAACCAAACTGATGATGAAACACCAGTTTAGAAACGTATCAGGTGAAAACTGCAGAAACTGAACATCCGAGAGATTCTTCACTGAAAAAAAACTAGAATAGTTTATTATCGTTCGCTCACGACATCTTGAAAAATTGAGAAAATGATATCATTGAAATACAATATATATAAATGTGTGAATTCCGATTTAAACAGCCATTTCGCGCCATGTTTAATAGGATTTGAAATGGCCTGTGTGTGTATGTGTGTATGTATGTATGTTTGTTACATTTTTTTGCACTCACTGCTCTCGAAGATGGCTGAACCGATTCCGGTTGTATTGTAACCATAAACTCAAAAATGGAAGTCACTTCCCTCGTACCAACTTCCCAGATTCCGGTTTCAGAAGTTTCGTTTCTTTAAAGATGGCCTAACCGACCTGAGTACTGTTTCACTCTGTAGATTATAATAGTTTATGGACAAACATTTTTGTTTTTTAAGAATCAAAACAAAAATATTTTGAAGAATACCACACATTTAGATATGAGAATATGTGAAATATGAGAAAGGCATCATTACACCACTAGCTGTATTAAAACAGGTTTTTTAAATTTGTGGTTATTTCATACTATTGAAAATTTTATCAAAATTGCTGATCATATATTCAATAACAATCATAAATTGAGCAAAGCACGCTACGAACGGATCAAAACCGGTGGTGTTTTTTTCTTCCGTACCAGACGCGTACCGGTTTTGCATCGTCATTTAGTATGACGGTTTTAATGTTTTGACACTTATTGCCCTATAACTTCGGAACTGGAAGTCGGATCTGGATGAAACGGGTTTGACCGTTGCTGAAAAATCGAAGTGAGCTCCGGTTTTGGAGTACTTCTTCACTATTACCGGTGCTTTCGGAATCGTAAACCGGAGACTAGTAATCCCAAAGAAGGTTTATATATCCTCCAACTAACAAGATCTGCCAACTAGATGAAATCTTCTGTAAGTTTTATAGAAATTTGCATCTTGTTTCGCCATCATTTCAATTTTCACTTATCGCGGTGTTCAAGCGGAAGTAGGATCCGGATCGACTTTTCGGGACTTTTTAAATAATTCAAACAATTTTGCACATATTTCCTTGTAATTCCGGAACAGAAAGTTGGATCCAAATGACATTCAAGAAAATTGTATGAGGCCATAACGCCTTCCATTTGAATCTAAGTTTTTTGAAAATCAGTTCAACCATCTCTGAGAAACGTGTGTGATTCTTTTTTTTTACTTTTTCTGGTGCATATCACCCTATAATTCCGGAACTGGAAGTCGGATCCAAATTAAACTTAGGAACTGTGTATGGAACCATAAGACCTGTCATTTGAATCTGAGTTTGTGAAAATCGGCTTAGTCATCTCTGAGAAAATTGAGTGACATTGTTTTTTTTTTATAAAAATTTTTTATTCAGGCCAATTCGCGTACAAGATTTACGTGGCCGATTGAGCCATGTTTTTGTTAGATAAAATAATTTTTTTACCGTTGGATCTCGTTGTCACCCTTTTTCTAGGAGGAGAGGAGCTTCCATTTTCATTTTGCGATGATTGAGGGGCACTTTGTTGATGGCTCGTCTCGTCCTCCATTGCCGCATCGGTGGTATCGTTGTTGGTTTCCGTCTTTTTTTCGTTTTCCTTGTAATTCTCAGTCTTGGGTTTGGTGTTAGTTACTGTAGACGCGCCTTGTTGTGCAATAATTGCAGTTGTTGGTTGGTTTGTTGGTGCAACCGGAGTATTGCGCTCACTAGTTTCCGTTGTTGGGCGGTTGTCCTTGTTTTTGTTTGAAGATGGCCTTTTCGCAGTTTCAGTGCAAGGTTTGCCGTAGTGTGCTGGTTGTTCACAAAACTGACATGTAACCAGTTGATTTTCATACGTAATCAGCGTTTTACACGGATGTATCCCGTCTTGATAACAAATGATGTAAGATGGAATTGCTTTACGTAAAAATTCCGCCATACTTCCCTTTCGATGGAAAGAACTTCACCGTACTGCGTCGGATGAGACCGTACTGTGTCGGATGAGATGCGAGCACGAACTGAGTGACATTATTTGTCACATACATACATTTCGTGATATCGACGAACTGAGTCGAATTGTATATAACACTCGGCTCTCCTGGCCTCGGTTGTAAAGTCGTTTTTCACATATTTTTTTATATAGGAAAGGCAAAACGAAACTGTCATTTATTTGTACGAACATAAAGTGTCAAAATCTATCGATTCCTAATGGAAATGTCAACAGTTGTAGAATGGTAGAATGAACAATGCACAGTTCAAGTAGAATATTGCATAGTTGGATTTCGTGATTGGAAATTTTACAGATTTTTAGTTACGATGGAGGAATTCCTCCATCCAACGGACTGGGTAAATTTCTTCTAGTGATTAACGATCCTTCACAAGGAACTGATAATCGGTGAGATAGACGATAGTTGATATGAAATCCTTCCTTCGTTAGTCATTGTTCTTTGGAACTATGCACCCATAAAGTCGTGAGTAGCAGGGATCGAACAAACCGTTTCGTTTTTCTCTCGTTCGATACAATCAAATCTCTTGAGGCGAAAAACGTTATTTATTTTGACATACTCCCCGAATAGACAAACTGAACTCGCAATCCTTGAATGTTGATTTTTAAGTGAAACAAGAAAACGATTCCGTATCGCAATCTTTCCTTCCCACACACATCAAGTCAAGTGACCGGCACTCGGTGTGGTACAGTCTGTGTCAGAAGAAAGTGTACACAGTTTAAATAAAAAAAACTTATAAAATAAAATAAAGTTATCATTTTAAAGCTTGCTTCAGATAGAATTGGATCAAAGACAATTGCCTGTATTTCAGTTATTTAATATTGAATTCAAGATCTTTTTTTATACAAATGTAGCGTTTTCTTCATACTTTTAAGAAAAAATACGGATAAAATTATTCGTCACGGTTTCAAAGGAATTCTCGAATTTTTCCTGTAACACGGCTCATTAGGCGGCGCACACCTTCTTCGTCCATCGTTTTAGCTATCTTATTCCACCAGGTCGTCATCTGATTGATGTCTTTGACAACCTTTCCCTTTGCCTTGAGTCTCCTCTTCATGATTGCCCAGTATTTCTCAATAGGGCGGAATGGGGGGCAGTTGGGTGGGTTAAGGTTTTTCGGAACAAACTGGACCCCTTTCTCAGCATACCATTCTTGAACGACTTTGCTGTAATGACAGTTTGCCAAATCTGGCCAAAACATTACGGGATGGTCGTGGGATCGAATGAACGGCAAAATTCGTTTTTCGAGACATTGTCTTATTTGTAACGAAAACTTTCGTTTTTTTTTGCCACAGCTGCAAATGCCCTGCCAAATCAAAAATTTTCTTGCAAATTTGTCGGCAAAAACAAATTTAAATTTGGATGGAACATCCCCCGAAATATGGTCCGATTTGGCTACTTGCTAGTTCGATACGACTTGATTCATTCCCGGAGTCGAGTTCTCCTCACGATAGTATGGGCAGCACCGAATTTTCTGGTCAAATCACGGTCCGCTAGATTAGGATTCCTCCTAATCGTCTTCAAAATCTTACCACACAGTTTCCGGTCGACAGTTCCACTCCGACGATTGGCTTGAGGCTTCCGAATCGTCGTCAATGTTTCCTTATACCGTTTGATAACGCGCCATACGGTATTTCTGGGCAATTTCAGCTGTTTAGCTAGCCTAGATGCAGACCACAATGGATTTTCCAAATTACTGTGCACAATTTTTTCCTTCTTTCGGCTTCCATGTTGATTGTTTACAAAGTACAGTCGATTTGCGGAATGTCAAAAATCATACGTGAAGCTGACAAAATTCCCGATACGTGGGCGCCAAGAACTTCCAAATCCATCCACCAGCAAAAGTTTGTTCCAATTCTAAATGAAGCAAGTTTTAATACTTTAAAGACTAATAGTCTAAAACTTTCTGGGCATATTTTTAACCAGTTTTTTTGCGAAAAATTTTGGAAAAATTTAAATTGTAATAATACTAATTTGTTGTTAGTGCTATCCAAGATGCATTTTTTATTCCTTTATTTGTGCATTATTGGTCATCTTAAAACGAATTGCAGTTACTTAATTAGGCAGTATGAAAAAACTACGAACTTTTGAGTTTACTCCAGTTATTATGGTCTGTGCAGACTTCTCTGGAACCGATTCAGCTGTTGTTTGTCCAAGATGTTCGAGCCGATTCAGCTTGTTAATATTGAGAGAATTTTCTCTTCACGAGAGCCCAACGCCGGTCGACAGGTTCTAACTCCGGGAAGTTAGGTGGATTCGCTTATTTCGGTGCAACGGTGACAGATTTTGCACAACATTGATAGAATAATAAACGAAGATTTATTTTACATATTTTGTTACTAGAAAGCTTCCGCTCGGTTCGTCGATAAATTTCGTTATTGCAATATAAAATCGAACACTTTCGGCGAAATGTCCCATTCGGTTAAACGACTTTCGGATGAATGGAATTCGCGCAAACCTTCAAAAATTGCGACATAAAAAAACGACTTTGGTACAATTCCAATATTTTTTAGCTCTTGAGCAATTCCAGAAATGCTTAGCAGATCATCAGATTCGACCATCTCCGATTTGGATAAAACTTTGCACATGGCTTTAGTATGGCAAACCATAAGTTTTGAACCGATGGAGAGGTCAATCCGACTCAGAACTGATTTTTAAAAAGGGCGTATGTATTTTTGCATTTCACAAAAATTGCCTTTTTCAAATCGTTGTAACTCGGAAACCGTTAATTGTACAAAAATGGCATTCAGAAAGAAGTTGTAGGGAATCGATTGGGCACTCTAAAAAAATATACACTGAAAAAAATATTTTTTTCTCAATATTTACAAAATAATCCGAAAAAGTTAAAATCAGGGTTTTAATTTTTTTTGATTATTTTTATTTTAAAGCTGTTATTAAAACCTACATATTGATGGCTATCTCATCCGTGCCTTTTGAAAAATGAAAAAGTTACAGCTAAAACAGTTTACGGGTGCATGCAAATGATCAAATTCTTCTCGTTGTAATTCGGAAAATTGATTTTTTTTCTCAATAATTTCAAAACGAACCAAAAAAATTAAATTAAAAAAATCAGGGTTTCGATTTTTTTTCATATTTTTTATTTAAAAGCTCTTATTAAAATCAACAGATTGATGGCTATCCCATCCGTGCCTTTTGAAAAATGAAGAAGTTACAGCTAAAACAATTTACAGATATATTCGAAATTTCAAGTTCTCGTTGAAAGATTCTGTCACTATTTCATCTACTCATTCTTGGAATTGCTCTCTTGCATTTTTCTTGAGACTTTAAGCAGCGGTTTCAGTGTCGAGGGCCAATATTGTACTTCTCTCCCCTGTTGAATAGTGCTAGTACTCACACACTTTCCTAATCAGGGGAGCTTGGGAGAGTGGAATGTATTTTGTTTTGTGGTTACTCGCATCAAGTCTCGTTCGTAGTAGTCATCGACATTTTTGTGCACGTCAAATGGGTAAACCTACTTGATCACATGGATTCACATTTTTCCCTTTTTGTTGCAGCTTGTAATAAATATTTGGATCTTTCTTTCAGATTTGCAGTGAATTTAGGCTTCAAAGCGTTTAGCTCACATTTTGAAATTTTGATCTTTCCAGAAATACTAATCTAAATGCGCTGTAGCCCTTCATGGTACGATGATATCGCGTGAGAAAAACGTAGACATCTCTCACGGATTTATCGGGCACTTTCTTCTGACACAGTCTGTATATTATGGACGACTAGCTTCGTGAACAAGCTGGGGTAGAAATATTGCTTTGATACCCAACAGACTATTTTTCAGTGCATTGGTTGGAATGGCATCAAGGAATTCGCGTCGGAAGCGAAATAATAAATGGTGCTGTCAAGTAGATCATTTTCAATTTGTATGAAAATTTGTCAATATGTTAGTTACAACCCAAGGATACATTTATCATTTCGTTTGAATGCTTTAAGAGACGTTGCGGAGATTTGGTTGGTGTTATTTTGGTTTTTGTTAGTGAACATAGCCCCTGTTGTACTACCATATCCGAAAAATCGAACGAACTGCGCTAGTCTTCGTGTTGAACGAAATCGGAACGTAACCAAACAGGACAGCATCAATATTCAACGGGAGCATGATAATCTGAAAGTTAAAAATTAATAAAAGATATGGAAGAACAATTTGTCGGGAAACGGTTATTATCTTTTCGTCCAGTACGTGACTGTGATTGCGGTTTCGCAAGCACAACAACAAAGGCTGTAAGAAACTCAGTGAACTCGAAAAAAATCGAGACATCTCCGGTAGCAGCAGCATCCCGTGCGGAGAAATAACGTGAAAATGTTCAATTTATGATTCCATTTGCTAGACCGAGCAAGCGAGCGAGCGAACGATGTCACGGTTAGGTGGGCCCCACAAACCCCACAAGTTACTCAGTGCTCAGGTACCCTCGTCGAACATTCACATCCATGCGAATAACGCGTGTGTGCTTGTGTGTGTGTGAATGCACGTGATAACGCAACATCGTACAGTTTTGTCTGCTGGAAATAGATTACCAAGGTAAGTCCGGCTGGCAGAGCACAATTTAGATGCCGTTACCAGGGGACCAGAGATTTATGGGTTGTTATTCACAAAGTTAAATCATTTTCATTGTGCTCGGTGCAGACGGTGCAAGCTATTTGATGACCATTCGTCGTTCTGTGTTTTTGCCATACAAAGTTAAGAATTAAATAACGTATGAAGGACGTTTTGGGATCCCAACAAAAAATAAGCCGGACCTAAACATTATCTCGTACGAAAGGTAATGGGACGGAATTTACATATGGTTCGAAGGAAGATGCATGATTCAAAATTTATTGCACAGTGATTACTGTTTTATGATGACATCTTCAACTATATTGTTTATGAAAAAAATGTTTAATGAATAAATTCTACTATTGCTTGTTCTCAAAAAACTAGACTCTTTCATATCAAATACTGAAATATGCATTGAAGAGAATTCTCGGTAAATTTTTCAAGAGGCCGTAGGAGAAAATGACAGTTTCTCTTTATTTACTTTCTCTTCTATTAAATACCAGGCGCTTTTTTCTCGTTTATAACTCAACTCTTTGTATGAAATGATACTAGAAACATTCGACTTACAAAGAGCATTGTAAAATACTAGAAAAATTTTACAACCACGTCACAATAACCGAAAGTGAAAGTGAACAAAGAGAAACTGTCACTTGCTCATACGACCATTTGAAAAATCAACCGAGAATTTTCCAAATGTTAGCGATTTTTTCAGTGATTACTCTGCCACCTGGTGGTTAATGTACCTGTAATGCACTACTAATCGTATCAATTCTGCTGTGTACAGAAAAAATGATAGCGTTACCAGTTGATTTGCCGCTGTCATGACAAAAACAGTCAAGCAACTACGTTCTATGAATTGTTCATACTGCTAACTTCACTCCGAAGCGAAGAAGTTAACCATTGCACAGTGGGGAAAAAAAATTAGAGGGTTGTATGCAAGACAGGACCGATCACGATTACATTAAAAATGAAATAATTCTTAGGTACCCATAATAAATACAAAAATAAAGATGATGATGTCACTGTCACTAAAAGTCACAAATTACAAACTTGCTCTACTTTTAGTGTTTACATGTTTGGCGAATGATCAAAATGACAATTAGATTCTTTCAGAACAATTGATTCTACTCTATTTTGATGCCTTCAACAAAATTTTACATTTGAGCTTTTTTGGAATGAGAGTCAATTATGATGATTTCATAGTTATTTAAAAGATCAATTTTAGATACGAACAACTTCAAGATATAAATCTGGACAAATGAAACGATTTTATATCATAATACTTTTCAAGACAGAGAACGTACAAACTCAATCATTTTATAAACAGCAATTAGAGAAGATTTTAAATATTTTGATCAAAAAATGTGATAGTGAAAAATTTGAATAACCGTCAACCAATAAACTCAGTAATAGTGTAATTTTAATTATCTTTCGTTAAAAAGCGTCAATAATATTCGGAAAGTGTCTGAAAATAGAAAGGCAGCAATACAAGGAAGAAAATATGTGACACAGTCCGCAGAACATATTTTGTTACTTTAATTGATTTTCACTTTTGCATATTAAGGAACTAATGCAACCAACTTCCTTAATTTTGTTCATATTGTAACTTGATTTTATTAATACATGAACGAATTTGTCATTGTTACAACGCATGTAGTGATTAGACACTTGTTGTTTTGATGCAAATGATAATTTAACTGAAACTGGCGGTAACCCGAGTTTAGTAAGGATTTAAATGATACATGTAAAATCGCAGATCAGCTTGTCTTGAGTTTATCTCTAATAATGTATTTTATTGCATCTGATAATTCTATATATGTGAGCCTGTGCAACTTATTTGTACTAAGTTCCGAATCTTTCGGAACGTTTTATTCCTGCACGGAACCGCTCGCGATCCCATTTCAACCAGAATATTAGTTGATTTTCTGTTTTTCGATTAGCAGAAACGATGGTTGAAACAACTAATTTAACTGTTTAAAAAAATGCTGTCAATTAGTGAGGACACATACCTTTCAATTTCAACAAATATTTTAGTTGAAATAACTGGCGTTGTTATTAAAACAAAATTTTGTGAGTTGAAAAATAAATCGGTTTTATTTGTTTTAGACATTGCAAATAGTTGAATCAACTCGAACAATGTTATTGATTTGCGAAAATAATCAAAATATACTTACTAGGGATGTCCGATACCGAGTCGATACTTTGAGGTATCGGTACTTTTTTTCAAGAATCGAGTATTTTCGAAAGAGCATACAATTTTTGCGCATACCTGAAAGATTACGAGATGATCATTCATTAACATTTTCTAATTTGTCACCAAACCTTTTTCATCTTAAACAAGGTTAACTTTATCACAACACCGCTGTTAGATAAACACTTGTTATCATAAATTTCTCAAATCGAATAAACACAATTTACCAAACGCTTTTACCATCGATGTTGTTTTTATTGACATTTTGAAGCGACGCGAACAGATTTCAACTAAAAAAGTTGTTGATTTTGCATTGCGATTATTGTTTTGCATTCAACTGTCTCCGGCATTTGACAACATTCAAAACAACATATTTTTCAACTACTTGAATCTACAAATCAAAAACCATATTGGTTGAATCAAAAAGAAATTAGTTAAATCAACTCTCGCAAAAATCAAAAACTGCGGTATCGCAATTTTATGATCGAAGGGTTCTCCGTGTGGTGGGACAACAGCTTGTTCAAATCGATACTGCGATTTGCATTGCATTATTTTTGCTACACTTAGTCTGGATCCCTTCTATAAGATTCTTGGAAGCAAGATTAGACAAAAATATTATGCTTTATACGACTAAATCAATTTCTAACTATTCAATTAGGTTACACGATTGTTATTTGATTTAATAATAGGGTCTGGGGGATTATGCTGAGAGATAGTTCTTTGTATTTAGCAACATTTAATGGAAAAGAATTATCTATGATTATCATCATAACACAACTTTATACGGGCATCACCGTGTTGTTCGAATGTAAATTAGAGATGGTCGGGTATAGAAATTCTTATACCCGAACCCGACCCGTACCCGAGTGATCAGCAAAAAAATTTACCCGTACCCGACCCGTACCCGATTGAAAATTTAAAAAATTACCCGTACCCGACCCGTACCCGATCAATAATAAATAAAAATTACCCGTACCCGACCCGTACCCGAAAAAAAATAAAAAATTTGACCCGTACCCGACCGGTACCCGATTAAAAATTACCTGTACCCGTACCCGACCCGAATGAGTAGTAAAAAATTTACCAAAATTCAGTATGGAAAAAAATGTGTTTTAGATATCGAGCCGTATCAGGCTCTAGTTGGTAAGAAAAATACATTAAAATACTTGTTTACTTTTAAACATATAAATACACTGTGAAGCATGAATAATGTAATGTAACTTTGTTTTAAACATGCATAAAAAAACAAACGGTTCATCCGAATTCAAAATTTTTTTTTTCATATTAAAGTACAATCCTTCCGGGTAATTGTGGAATATAATTTCATTCAAATGGCTGCCTCGGCTGGCCTTGCAGTACGCCATACGGTCGGTCCAGCTTTTTAATACATTTTCGATTGTATGCAGCTTTATTTCAGCTATGGATGCACGAATGTTATCCTTCAAGGCTTGAATTGTCTCTGGCTTGTCCACATAACACTTATCTTTGACAGCCGCTCAAAGATAATAGTCTAACGGTGTCAAATCACAGCTCCGAAGCGGCCAAACGACATCCGAATTTCGACTGATAATTCGATCTTCGAAGACTGTGCACAGATGATCGATCGTAGCGTTGGCTGTGTGGCACGGAGCGCCGTCTTGTTGGAATCAAAAGGTGTCCAAGTCTACCTCTTCAAGTAACGGGAAGAACCAATCGCTAATGATGACGCGGTACCGCTCGCCATTGACCGTGGCGGCGGCTCCTGCCTCATTTTCTAAGAAAAAAGGCCCAATGATGCCGCCAGACAAAAATCCGCACCAAACCGTCACTCTCTGAGATCGGCTTCTCCATGATGACGTGCGGGTTTTCCGTCCCCAGATGCGACAATTTTGCTTATTAACATACCCGCCGAGATGAAAGTGTGACTCATCCGAGAAGATGATTTTTTTGCACACATTCCGCAACATTACCATGATTTTGAAAGTAAAACTGCACTATTTTCACGCGGTCCTCAAGCGTATACACAACCATTTTCGTTCAGCGGAAGGATACAACTAAGTTTCTGTCAAATCAGAAGTGACATTTAGGTTACCAATGTCGAAATAACCGCTAGTTCAAAAATAAATGTTAGATGGCGGACCCTGTAGATTTCCAATGTCTTTGGTACTTTATACTCATTTACAAATGTCAACAAAAGCGAGTAATATCTACTCAAATTTTTCAAAAAGCATATTTACCCAATATATCGTAATACCCGTTGTACTCAATTTTGGGTAGGTATGGTTTTTACGAAACAGTGCGACTTTTGATCCAATTCTTTAGAACTATAAGTAAGCGTGCTCATTATCTTGACACACAAATAAAAATTCACATTCGAATCACTTGAAAAATCACGTAAAATAGTTCCAAATGTCAAATTGAATATTATACGTGACGAAAATGAATGTTATGCGAACATCCCCTAAAATGAATAGTGTGTTATCAGTTCGACCAAAGAATCAAACAATGTACGTGTATTCCCGGTGTGAAAAATTCAATTTTGAACATGGTGAACAGTGAGTCCTTCAAGTGTAAGTAGTTTGAACATTCGTAGGAAATTTTTTGGTTACAATTTTTTACTATAAAGCAAAATTAATTATGATTTTGATTTAAATTAATCTGTCAACTATGCCCGTTTTGTAAACCTCACAAACCCACACCCACGATGTTATCGGTAGCTGGTGGTTTTTACAGCCATTGAACCGGTGGAACCCTCCACGAGTGAACACGGTGAAAATTTGAGTATTTCACGAGAAAAGATTTTCACCCTTACTTTTGCGACTCCACGTTGTCACGCATCGAGATTTTCACTTGTAGTCCAGTGAAAAGAAACGAAAATTAACTAGCAATATAGCCCAACTTGCTGTGCCATCAATCGGTGTCATTTAAAGTGAGGTGACACCACCCAGAAGTGCAGAATAATAAGAACTTCTATGCAGATTTTCTGAAATAAATGTCCATGTTTTTATGGTAAGAATCCCAATGATTTTTATGAAAATTTTGAAAGTCTCTAACCAATATTTAAAATAACAGTTTTCTGGTATCTGAATGTGATATGAGTACTACACTACATTTTATATACTGCCCATACTTGCATATCAGTCCCATATGGGAAATCGGCATGTTGAGAAAAAGACGATCAAAAGTTTATTTCCGATTTTTTTTATTTATTGTGCTCCCTAATGCTGGTCCCGGGTTGGCGGTTCAATGCATAGGACGCTGGTCTTACAAGCCAGCTGTCGTATGTTCGAACCCCGACCTGGAAGGATTGTTAGTGTCAGTAGGATTCATATTACTAGCCATGCAATGATTCTGTACACTAAGAATCGGCTGCGAAGTCTGTTGAAACAGAAAGGCCAAATTCCACGAAAGGAATGTAATGCCAAGACTTTGCTTTGCTCCCTAATGCTAAATCTTGGTGTTATTACATGAAATATCGGTAATACACCTTTGCTGTTCCAATATTGCAACAAATGAAATTATTGAAATTTTGCACTGAATGGGACTGATATGCGGGTACTTTAGCATATGGGACACAGAAATGAGTTGATATTTTTTTATATTTTACTGAACAAACCCTCAACTTTCATTGCAATTTCTGAGAGTTTATTGAGGAAAGGCTCCATTCCTCAAGCTAACTCAAAATTGGCGAAAATCGATATGAGACTGATATGCGAGTATGGGCAGTATATGAATCAAATAATTTTTACTGGATTGTGCATTAAACTGCTTTAAAATGGCAGTCCATTAAATCCTACGTGAAAAGTAGATTCCGACCGCAACATCATAGAGCTAAGGCAGTGTGTCTTATTAAATATGTTATAAACAAAGTAGGGCGGGAAATATTCACATAACTTTTCATGAAGAAAAAAATGTTTTTTTCTGGAAAAAGATGCCGTTTGACAGGTCTGGTCCTAGGCGGGAATGTCAAAACCCCTTGAATCAAATTGATTATTTTTCGGAAGAACTGTTTTGCAATGAAAAAATCTCGTCAACGTGTAAACATATTTATGTGAAGTACAAATGGTCGGGTAATCGATCCGAAAAAAAAATTTACCCGTACCCGACCCGTACCCGAGTGAGCGATAAATTTTTTTACCCGTACCCGACCCGTACCCGAGTGAGCAGTAAAATTTTTTACCCGTACCCGACCCGTACCCGATTGAAAATAAAATTTTTTACCCGTACCCGACCAAAAACCCGTCGGGTACGGGTACGGGTCGGGTTTCGGGTAAAATACCCGATACCCGACCATCTCTAATGTAAATGGAGATTTCAGTATGCAAACTACCCGTTGACAAATTAAAACATTTTTAAACTTTTTCGAATCAAGTTAAATGAGGAAAATTTATTAATAAATCACTGAGATACAAGCGCTTCAAATTAGGTTTGAAAAATCTACCGCCGATGGTTCTATATTGGCCTGCTAGTTACCGGAGAATCCAGATAAGCCATAGGTAAACTAAAGCAGAAATGTATTCGGACATATATTTATAGATTCCTTTCTGTGCTATAGTTAATACTGCGCAAATCGGACGAGAGATTGACATCATTCACTGAGACTGTCATTGGCTCGTGTAACAGGTAAATTCAATCTAATTTTTCAATGGCATGCAATTGAAATACTTAAATGACGTTACCGCAAAGATTCCTATTCGAACTACGCAGAATGATGCGGTGTTTTCATGCATGGCGCAAAGCCTCCTATGCCGAACAAGCAAATGACGTCAATTTGGTCAGCAGGGATTGGTGGATGAAAACATAGGTCAATTCTAACCATTTTTTCAATAGTATGCTATTGAAATACTGAAATGACGTTGTTATACATGTTTAAGTTAAAAGTTTTCGAATCGATTGGTTGTTAAATTATATTAATCCATCATCAAATCAATGAGTTATTAACGTTCAAAATTATGACGCAAAAAGGTTACGCGGCTTTTTTTGAAACTTTGAAACGGCCCAGTATAGTGAAGAGTAAGGCATTTTTAATGCCAAAAACCAGGAAACCCGCAAAGAAATCGGGAACCATGGAAAAAGGCAACAAACAAGAGTGTTTCTTATGTAAATAAATCCAAGAAATTCAATGGAATAGTTTTTAATGACTGCACGAATCGCCATCCTGCTCGTTTTACCCCAAATGCCCAGAAGTTTTAGGGTTTTCTGTAGTATTTGTTCTGTAACTTGAAAAGAAATCGAATGTGGTCTACTGAAATAGCTGGATTTTATGTAAAAAGTCTGAAGAATCGAATGGACGAACCTACGCTGGCCGCACGAAACGTCCTGGTGACTATTTTACCCCAATCCCTATATTTCATGACATCTTATTGTAAATCGGTCTTAAATCATGGTAAAACTTATTGGAAGTTTACTAAATCTAGCTTATTTTATAGAAAAAAGTCTGTAGAACCGAACGGAAGAACCTACACTGGCTGCACGAAACGTTCTGGTGACTACAGACTTTTTTTATATAAAATAAGCTAGATTTAGTAAACTTTCAATCAGTTTTACCATGATTTAAGACCGATTTACAATAAAATACCATAAAATGGAGGAAATGGGGTTAAAAAGTCATCAAAACGTTTCGTGCGGCCAGCGTAGATTCTTCCATTCAGTTCTACAGACTTTTTTACATAAGATAAGCTGGATTTACTAAACTTCCAATAAGTTTTACCGAGATTTAAGGACGATTTACAATAAGGTATTATGAAATAGAGGAATTGGGGTAAAAAAGTCACCAGAACGTTTCGTGCGGCCAGTGTAGGTTCTTCCATTCGATTCTCCAGACTTTTTTACATGAAAGTAGGCTATTCCAGAATACCGCAATCGACTTATTTTCAAGTTACAGAGCGAATGTTATAGGAAACCCCAAAACTGCTGTACATTTGGGGTAAAACGAGCAGAATTGCGATTCGTGCGGCCATTGTAAACCATTCCATTGAATTTCTTGGACATTTCTACATAAGAAACACTTTTGTTTGTTGAAATATCTCAATTAGTTCATGAGTTACAGAATTCTTTGCGGGTTATGCATTGTGAGACGCCTCGTGTCCTCTGAGTATAACTGAACCGAGCCTCACAAATAGCGCTTCTTTTGTTGTAAAAGGTCTTTAAAATAACTTTTTTTTTGTTCTAACTTTTTTTGAAAAGTGTTCTATGAGAAAGATGTATTCGGAAGAATTTTCAAGCTAATTTTTTACGCATTATTTTACTGAAATAACTTTTTTAATACAAGCTACCATTGAAAAGTTTTGTTTGTTTCAACCTAAAAAATTAGCTAACCTTCAAATATTAATATTCAATAGATGCCAGATCAATAAAAATAAATCCGATACGGTTTCTGAAAGGTCATAAAAAAGAACAGTTAGAAGGGAAATCATAGAGGGTATTATTCTTGTAGCTATTTTAAATTAGTATTGAAAATGCTTTAACAAAACTAAATAACTCCTCAACGCGATAACGCATCAGCAATCAGTGCTGAGAAAATCACCGAAAATCAAAAATCGTCGGTGATCTAAGATCACTGCTGATCTTAAGATCACTGATCTCGGACGTAGACAAATCACTACTGATTTCATATCAAGTGATCTTAGCCAAGGATTGCATAAAACGTGGAGATCTGGTGTTTTCTCGGAAAAAATTTATGCAATTCTAGGACATTCTGCATCAGAAGAAATTTTTCGATTTCAGAAATCTCAGTTGATATTTTTCAAAAAAAAAAATTTCGGGATAACACCAAATTTCGACGGTTCATGTAAGACATTTAGCAATAACAAAAATTTCGATTTCGTAAACGTCAAAATTTTTCAGTTGATTTTTTTTAGATGACAGTGGATCTCAAAGTTTCATGCAAGACATTAAGACATTTAGCATCAAACAAAAATTTTCGAATTAGGAAATTTCATCTAAACCAGGTTTATGGATTGACTGGAATGTTCAATGGAAGATTGCGCAATGGAAGTGCTGACATTGGAGGGCTAATAAAACAAGTCAAACAACAGTGGGCTGGACATGTATCAAGAATGCCGAAAAAGACAATTACCTATGACATGCTCGAAAGAGAACCAGAAAGACATCGTCAACTGCAGGGTCGACGTCGCACTCGCTGGGTGTGTGCGATCATGAGCGACTGATGATAAGTGCAACATGAGTGACTGAAAAACGGCGGCAAAGTCTCGAGTGTTCTGGAAATCTACAATTCGTTCGGTTATGTTTCGAAGACAAGATGTGCACCATTAAAGTAAAAGTAAGTGAAGTGCTGCTCAAATCGATGAAATTTACAGTTTTTCTCTTCAAAATGATTGAATTATAGGTAAGTTATTGGCCATTATGTTAAAAATCGCGAGAATTAAGTTTGGACTGTGCAAAGACGTGAGGGTGTTTAACAGATGTAAATTTTCAACCTATTGTCTTATAGAGGAAATGACCTCTTTTATCAGAAGAAGGTGTAGGTTATGAACAAATTATCGAAAAATACTAACATGTGTTTATTGCTAAGGCAAATTGGCTACCGAGATTGCTTTGAAATGGGAAAAATTCCGAATAAATTTCACACGCGATTTGGTTTTCTATTAATTGCTACGAAAACATATAGAACAGATTTCAATGATGGTATTTCTGTTGAGTAACCCCATGAAAGTCAAATGACATACTTCGTTATGATGTATCATATCCAAATAGTTCCAGATATCCAAAATTGATAATTTGCACCGATTTGAGAACTCCGACGAACATAAGAATTCTATTAACAAGCCACATTAATACGCCCCAAAAATCACCAATGATTATGGCTTGTTCGCAACAAAATCTGGACAGTTTAAATTTGCTTTTAGTTCAATCCAAGGTGCATTTTTTAGTCATTTAATTGAGCATTATCAGTCATCTAAAAAAATATTACAGTTACTTAATTAGGCTGCACGAAAAAGCTACGAGCTTGTGAGTTTACTCCAGCCATTAGGGTCTGTGCAGATTTCGTTGCAACCGATTTAGCTTCTTCTGCCCAAGATTTTCAGAATTTTCTATAGTTGTAGCTTGTTTATACTGAGAGAGTCCAATACCGCTCAATAGGCCTCTCCGGACAGATAGGTGGATTCAGCTCTTTCGGTACAACATAGACAACGGTACAACATGGATATTTATATGTACATATACGTGCATATATGCATACATACATACATACATACATACAAGGCGTGTAGATTGAGACTTTGGTGTATTCCAAAACATCCTTGGCGTAGTGACAAGGTGCCAAATCAGGTCAGATTAGGCCACAATAGTCATTCTAGGAACCTGCTTAAAGTTTTCCAGCTCAAAAATTACATCGTCCATTATCACGGAGGAAAACTTCGTCAAATATTCTCGATACAACTTACGAGCCCAGGGTTTAGACGTTACATGCTGTTGATCATTACGATTATACCTTGGGCGACTTCATTCCTTGCTGGTGCTTTGAAGTTCGCACAGAAGTTGAATACCTTTTTTTCTAACCACAGCTTCATCTTCGTCGTTCCTGAGATCCGTCTTTGCTCCGCTCACAGCCTTCCTGGATGTGGTCAAACGTGTATCGAGACATTTTAGAACGTAATGAATGCAGGAAAAGCAAGATTTTTTGCAAGTTCTCTTACTGACTGATTCGGATTTTCATTTTGTTAGCACTCAGTTGCTTTTCGCATTTGCTCTTCATTCGATGCCATCTTTGATCTAAAAGCTTGTACAGTCTGTTACATCAGAGCGTGTTCACGATTACTCGCGATCGGTAAAGTGGAATGGTGTGACTATTTTTTTTAACACAGAGGGCAGTAATGCCCTTCATGCAATGCGAGAATAAATCAGCTGACTATTGTTTAGAATTCCTTCTCAGCATTTTTCCAAAATGAGTACCGCGTACGCTTTGCGCTTCGAAGCAGTCTGTTTGTGCTCGCACCCGAAAGGTCCCAAAAAGACCCAAGCTGCCGCGACGAAATAAACATGTGCAAAAACGTTTTAAATGGTGTCGTTACTTTGGATTGGCCCTCTCAGTCGCCCGATGCCAATCCAATTGAGAACGTTTGGGCCTAAATGAAGATGAAACTTGGAAAGAACCGACCACACAATTTGAAGAAGTTTGTTCATCAAATTAACAAAATTTGGAGGTCCCTTAAAGTAAGTTTTTAAGCTGTAAGTTTTCGATCTAATAAAACATTAGACTTTTCATTTTCTCACAGCAGTGGCCACGCTCTTATGTAACAGACTGTAGTATCTCCAACAATGATTTTACACAATGAACAGAAATACATTTATCAGTCTGCGGAATATTTCAAGCGTTGATGAAGTATTTTCAGCCATATTCGTACTTAGGGGAGTCCAGATTTTATCACGAACAAGCCTTAAATTCCCGAAACACGTGTTTCGCCGTTGTCACAAACTTACACACCCCTCACCGGTAAAAGATGGAATTAATGATATTAAAAATAAATCACTTGCCAATCATGTCTGATCTTACTTACATGCGATTTTCTCCCACAATCCTCAAAGCATTTGTGATTTAGGCGCGCAAATCCAACTTGACTATTTATTTACGTTTCGTCTTAGACTCTTCAGTGCTGAGCAGTTCAAATCGAACTGCGTAGTGCAAATTCGGTAGTTCAATTTGACCCGCTAAGCAGACGTAAAGTTATCGTTTTTTTGCGAAACACTATTCGAAGTGCAGTGGCTTATCTGGAGTCCCGACGAAAACGAAAAGTGCCTCGCAAGCAGCCTTAACTTTACGTCTGTTAAGCGCTTCAAATTGATCTACCAAATTTACATTCAGAAGTTCAAATTCAACTGCTCTACACTGACGTGTTGGAGACGAAACGAAACGGAAATGAGGACAGTTGTGTGGATTTATATCCTTTACGAAGACATGCACCCCGTTGTCTTGATACCACTGTAGTTCTTCTTCGGTACAGTAACAGCTTGCCAAATCAAGCTAAAACTTTACAGATCCATGGTGAGCTAGGAACATCTACTCGTACGTTTCGTCGTCCAAGAGGATGCTTTCTTCGTATTTTGTAGGACTCATATTGTACAATTTGCGGTCATGTCTTATGGTCTCGCATATGATCGCTCAAGATCAAGATGCGTTTTTCCATAAGCAAATTTTCAAATTTTAGCCGGTAGCTTTTGTTCATTTGGTTTGTTTATTTCGAAATCGTTCTACTGTCCACTACACAATACTGTACTTGATGACTCACGTCCCGAACGTAAGCGGTTCGTTTTATCGACTGACTTGGATGAGATGTGGAAGCGAACTGATCTATAATTTTCGAATATTCTTCTGCAATGATCGTCAGTGCATTAGCAGTTTAAATTGAACTTCTAACGCCACCGATCAAAAACGCGACTTTGCTCAATCATTCTATAAAAACCAAAGCAAATATTTTCAAAGTATGTATTACTTATGTAAATTTTTCCGTAGAATCGATTTAGGATAGTTAGAAGATCCGCAAAATTCACTATCATGCTCGTTTTGCTCCAATTCCTCAAATTTTTTGACTTCACTTCGAAAGCTAACTGTGAAACTATGGAAAAAATTGAATTCGATCAATCGGAAGGTATTCCTGACATGTTCATAGGTTATCTAATAGGAATGGATTGTACTCAATAAGATCGACCGCAAATAACTGTATTCTGTTTTATCCGCAATCATCTTCCTCCATGAATTTACAGAAAAAAAAGTTCTACTGATCGGTGCTTGGACCAATTATGGTTAAATAAGACAGTTCTATGTTTCGCATATAACCTTAAAAAATAATTAACAGATAGTCTCCATGATCGCATGCTTAGTGCTACACCGTTCACCCCAATTTTTCCACAAATATAATTTTATGTTGAATTCAGATTTACAATCCCGCATCAGATCCAATATGACCTACCAATATTGGTTCATATTACGTAGAAAACTTCAGTGATCCAAGTACACATAAGTGGAATGACAGTATTAGTCCGTTTAACCCTATTTGCCCCAATGTATGTCATAAGTTGTATCTTTGGGTGAACTTTCTTTGGTATACCGAAAACAGGCTGATCGCGGTTAATGAAAATCGATTGATATAACGAAGAATATCCAGATCCAATACGATCTATAATTATTGGTTCATATTACGTACAAAACATCTGTGATCCAATTAAACACAATGGGAATAACAGTACTAGCCTGTTTAACCCATTTTACCCCAATTTATATCAAAAGTCGTATTTCTGGTTAAACTTTCTTTCGCATACCGAAAACAGGCTGATTGCAGTTAATGAAAATCGATTGATATTATGAAGAAAGACCTTAAAATAAGATTACAAATGGATTTATTATGCCAAAGAAAGTTAGTTACGACTTATGAAATAAATTGGGGTAAAACGGTATAACATGATTCGTGCGGTCATTGAATTCATTTGTAATCTTATTTTTAGGTCTTTCTTCATAATAGTACTAGCCTGTTTGATGTTTTCGATTTTCATCAACTGCAATCAGCCTGTTTTCGGTATGCGAAAGAAAAGGTTAACCAGGAATACGACATTTGATATAAATTGGGGTAAAACGGGTTAAACAGGCTAGTACTGTTATTCCCATTGTGTTTAATTGGAGCACAGATGTTTTGTACGTAATATGAACCAATAATTATAGATCGTATTGGATCTGCTTTTCGATTGTAGATCTTATACCAATTGAATATTATAACTAGAAAAGAAATGGGGTAAAACGGTACAACGAGTTTGCTGCTGTCATTAAAACTATTTGCAATCGATTTGTTACACTTTTTTACATCAGAAACACGCTATTCGCTCTTCTGCAAGGTCTTCGTTTTTATGTTTTATAGTTAAGCTTGAATACAATGCAGTATAAAAATAAAACTTGGGGTAAACTGAACATGATAGCGTTTCGTGCGGTCCTTCTAAATACATGGAATCGATTTTACTGGCCATTTTACACCAAAAAAAGTGCTTTGGAGTCAGCTGTATCATGCCTCCAAAAAAAATCGTCGCGTTTTTGGTCCATTTTTCACCAATGTGCAATGGTTCAAGATAGGTCGCTAAGCAGACGTATAGTTAATGCTATTGGAAAAACAATCTTTGCACCGAAACGCCATACATTTATTGAAGAACTGAAAGAACGGAACTTAGTGACGGCTTGCGGGCTGTCAACAGTTAGTAGTTTGGTGCAAATATCATTTACTATATGGTATATGCTGGCTGAACCGTTGAGTGGTGTTAGCAGTTTAGCATGAACTGCTAATGAAGTAGTGATTAAACGAAGACGAAACACCAAATTAGAAGATAGTTATGTGAACAGTGCAAAAACCGGTACTTTATCAATTTAAATACCGAAGAATTTCTCACTTTTCGCAATTACTTCTACAATGAGTAAATTTTAACTGATCGACTCTTCTACGACAGATTTATTTTTAAGCCTTAGCGAAAAATTTCATCATATTAACTGGGCAACTTAAACTGAACTGCCGATTAATCTTACTATATGTAATAGCGAATGCCTGGTTATAAAATAAAACATTAACAGTTTTATATATTCATAATCCAATAAACATCGCAGCAGTTTATTGGAACAGTTAAATAATAACTTAATTTCTGATAGTTTACACTGAAATTGGTTCGCTCACCTGTCCCAGTAGCAGCTGCCTTGTTCGGCGATGCACCTGTTGAGGCGGTTCCTCCGGCTAGCTTTTGCTGAGGGGCAGGACTGGCCTGCTTGCTGCCAGTTTTTTCTCCGCCGCCCGGCTTATTGGCGACTGGAGCTTTTTCGCTGTCCTCCGTCATTTTCTTCAATGCTCTTTCGCTGTCGGTTTGGCTGATTCGTTTTTGCTGACCAATGGACACTTCTCCGAAACTTGCAGCCCCAGTTCAATTGAAATTTCCAGATAAATAACGATATTATTTAAACGCTCCTAACATCGATTGAATCAGATAAACATCGACTAGACTTTTTCACTACTGGTAAACATCAACTGTGCGTTAAAACATTCACTTAACACTATTCAACACGAAAGAGTCACATCAATATCCCAAAACAGCGATTTTCCTCTCAGGCTGCTACACTAAGCGATAAGCCGACATTGAAAACAGCAACTTGTTAGAAGATATGAAAAACCACGTTTCTTGCGGCTGCATCACCTACTACAATCAGCACCGAATTTTTCTTCTCCGCATCACTTTCGATGGACACTTTTCGCCGGGACTGGTAATGTTTACACCCCGGGAATTGTTTACTGTCTCCCGTGCCGGAGCAGTTATCAAAATTGGTACTTCATTACACTCGTCAAACGAAGCACCATCCGTTCACTTTTGCTGGGACACTGGCAATAATTTTTCGCACATTCGCCGTCCCACCAAAATTTCTATTGACAAACCTAATAAGATGAAGCGTCGGAAAACAGACGAAATAGAGATTGAACGAATTGCACAAATACGAGATATTATTAATACTTCTGCATGCCCTCGAAAATTTGTTTTCTAGTTCTTACTGGCACCTGGGTTCGTTTGCCCACCCCCAAACATTTGCCAAGCACCGGCGGTCGAAAGTTTATTACACTTTTGGTTCGTAGAACCAGTCGTATGAAATCTTTCGACTTATTCGAACCGTTTTCCACTGCACCTTTCCATCACCCAACCTATCCCATCCATCCCCTCCTGCGTTCTTTAAGAATTCATAGCTATAATTGGGTTGGCATCAGTTTTGGTCCTCTTTCCGGTCCGTGTTGTGAGTTCCCATGGCCACACAACACTACACTACACTGCACTGCACAAGCTAGCACTGCACTCCATCACCATCCGACCGAGCACTTCGACGTGCGAAGATGCTCGATTGGCGCGGTAGCAGAACTAGCGATGAACTTGTCACGTCACGATACGTTACGTACGCTCTTTGGACGGAGGTTGCCGGATGATGGGATGATGGGACGGAATATGCAACGGAATAAGAACCGGTTCGGCCTTGGCATATGCACTCGAATAAATCACATTAAGTTCGGGTTGTTTTTATTTTTCTTCTTCTTCTTACTTCGAGGTGGAAGCCAGTTCATTAGCTCATTAATTGGGGCACTTGTTTTCGGCAAATTTCGATCACATTTGTGTCAGTTATTGAGTTTCTAATTTTCGACGGAAAGAAGCGAAGACGGTGGTGCTGGTTTTCTGTGGGGTATTATGATCGTTGATGCGATACTAGTTCTCTGGTTCACCGTTTTTGCGACCCTCGGACGGGCTTAAAGGGCATTATAAATAAATTAACAGTACAAAAACTCAATATAAATAATCAATAATATGTAGGATAGTGAGACCCCACAATGCAGATTTTGTAATTATTTTGTAAAATTTCTGTTCTACGGTGAATAATGCATAGATCTTTTAAAAGTGAAATGCATCTTTGTTTTCTTTACAGGGGTACATCAAAAAAATTCGAAAATGAAAACATAAATAAAAGGGATCAGGTTTTAAACCCTTACAGCTTAGTGAATTCAGTTTTGATTAACAATATTATTATTTAACCTATCAGTTAAACATATTTCTACGCATCGGTTGCATTTATATTTTATGCTTGTATAAAATCATACATTCTGCCAACATTTTATCACCTCGGCGCTTATGAAGCACGATATCAACTCCGGTACACGAAAATACCAAATTAAAATTTGGGCTGAATAAATAATATATTAAAATAATAATAATAATAATAATAATAATAATAATAATAATAATAATAATAATAATAATAATAATAATAATAATAATAATAATAATAATAATAATAATAATAATAATGATAATTAAAATAAGGTACAGTAACATACAATATGATAACATACATCAAAAGTATAGGAAATAAGAGAAATAATGATTTATAACACCGCAAACGCTATACAAAATAATTAATATAACTAGAGTTGTTTTGCCAACCAATCTGGGAAGAATAATAATCCATTTATCTAGAATCTAAAATCGTGACCTCTACCATCAATATAATTTAGTTTTGCGCTTGTTGTTGGACGGTAAACAATATTAACTAATATGTGGGTCAAACCTAATGCGAGACTTTTAAAGAAAATCGACACATTGGAAATCACCATCTTGGTTTTTAGAATGCTGTAAAACATCAATTTCCAAATTCTACTTGACAATCCAGAAAGACGTTAGCTTGGATTGGAAAACTACCGTAAAAATTACTTTTTGACATCTATTCGTCATATCCGTTCTAAGAATACCTATATCGTAAAAAATTGCAACAATCTAGATAACGTGGAAGCCATCTGGGGCATAATAGTGACTTGAAACATCAATTTTTGAGACCCTGTTTCCAAATTGCTCACATGTAGATATTCAAAACAATATTGACTAACCGGAGCTAAATTTACCGCCATCTTGGAATTTGGAAAATCCTAAACGATTACTTTTCGGAACCTACTCGTCAAATCGATGTGATAATGGTAGTATTCAGTTACCCCATAGTAATTCTTCTAAAGCATTTCGACAAACCGAAGCTATTTTTGAACATCCACTACTCAAGCAGATTGACATGCTCGGATGTACACATTTTTTAACATATACATAGTATGAATCACCTAGTTACAAGCGTTTATAATAACCCCATCGTTCACTGGTAAACCTAAATTAGTAGTAAGCTGCAATGCAGAGAACACTCATCCAAACGAACACGGTGTGTAGCAAACGAGAACATGCTTGACATATTTAACATACCCGCATACTGCAAACCGAGCAGTTGACTATTCATAGAACGAGTGACAAAGCAAATATTTCATCCATCCGCTCTGCATGAAGGTAGGCGTTGACTGAGCAGAAAATGTAAGAGAGCATATGTTGAGAGATTCCGAGAGTTCATGCTGTGCACAATGGTGCAGTATTATTGCATTCATAACACAAAGCCTCCCTATACCGACCGAAGCAGAACTGCTACTGAATAAAATTCCTTGGTGTGGAGCAACGATCAAAGCCGTCGACCGTGTGAAAGGAATCAAAAGAATGACATCATTATGACATACTGTGATTGGCTCGTAAAAACATAGGTCGATTCAAAGCGATTTTTAAATAGTTTAATAGCAATACATATTTAAGTCAAATGGTTTTGAATCCGTTGGTAGTTAAATTTCATAAATTCATCAACAAATTACTATGTTATGAGCGTTCAACAAAACGTGTCGTAAGCTCACTGTACTCAATCACTGAAAACATCCCGATTTTTTTGTGTCGGTTGCGCACGATACGAACCTCAGCTCCCTGTGTAGGGCACAGATTTACAAAGGAAATATAACTTCGTTCAAGATCGTAAACAAGTCTACGAAAACTTCGAACTTTGCTTTACAGTAAGCTCAAATGAACGACTGTAATTATTGTGTTGCTTACGGGTATGAAAGCCACAAAGTAGTCATGTTTCGTTCCTATTAGTGCGCAAGGGTAAGGTAGTATGCTCTAATAGACTAATACACTAATTTACCAATCAAACCAATACTATATTTAGTAAAAATGGAAAATTCAATGTTATAATTTGTATTTTTAATTTACGATAACTTTCCGATTGACGTTTATTCCCACATACAACACCATTTTTTTTTTAAAGATTGTGAACACACTTCACAATTCGCAATTTTACTCGAAGCTGTTCGAAACAAAATATTCGCTCATAACAACAATAAACATTGTTCGCACTTGTACTCGCAGAGCAAAAACAAAACCTATTCTTACTCCACCTAGTGGTGTGATAATGCCTTTCTTTTTCATCGACACATTCTCATTAAAATATCGTTTGTTTGGTCTTGAGATAATTTCGGACTTTAATTTAGACTCATTTTTGAAACCAATTTATTCAGATTGATTCGGGTAGTTCACAAAAGCATGCTTCAGCGATTATGCTAAATACTCGGTAACATTTTTCGGCCCAAGCGCATTTTTCGGCCCAAGCGCATTTTTCGGCCCAAGCGCATCGCATTGAACTTGTTCATTGGAAACTTGCTGGAATAATTGTGGGTAAAGCAAAAAAATTGATTTGCTGATTACACCAGTTGTACGATAATATCTCCGAAACTTGAAATGTCAGCCATATGATCTTCTAAAATAATACATTATGTTTTTTATGCGAATTTTCAGAGTTATGCGGTTTTTTTTATGCGGTACGTAAACTTGCATAAAAAAATACTTCAGTGTATATCTCCAGAACCGTATGTGGTAGCAAAACCTGTTCAATGAATTGATAGTAGTTTCCAAACGAGCCTAACTTTGTTGAAATCGGTTCAGCCAACACGAGAAAATTGAGCGATAATTAAACAACGCGATAGGTCGGTTACGTCAGATATACTTCGGAACCAGAAATCACAGCCATTTCGGTAGTAACATGTGATTAGGGCATATCGCACGACAGGCCCTTGCGAATGTTACAAAATATAATGCTCATTGCTCGGCTCTACAACCTTCATTTACACAATAATCGATATAATCTCGTAGATAAAAGCCCAATCTAGGAAATTGTGCGCAATATTCTTGAATTTCATGTTTAAAACTTGAGTAATGGGCATTATTTTTCGTAACTTTCAAAACGGCATATCGCACGATATGCCCTAATCACATGTTAGTACCGATTTGATCTTGAAACTTGATCAATGGCATTATAGTAGCTTTCAAACGAACCTAAGTTCGTTGAAATCGGTTCAGTCATCTTTGAGAAAATTGAACGGTAATGATTTTTGACGTTTAGGTCACTTATGCCATTATATCCGTAAGTGACAGCCATTTGAACTTCAAACCTGTTCAATGAACCAATAGTAGTTTTCAAACGAGCCCAACTTTATTGAAATCAATCCAGCCATCACGAGAAAATCGAGCGATAATTAAACAACGCGATTTGTCGGTTATGCCACTTATACCATTATATCTTCGGAACCAGAAGTCACAACCATTTGATCTTCGAACTTGATCAAAGGTCCCATAACAGCTTTCAAACGAGCTTAAGCTTGTTGAAATCAGTTTAGCCATCTTCCAGAAAATTGAGCGCGAAAAAAATTCGTTGAAAGGTAAATACACAGATATTTTCCGATCTCGTCGAGCTGAGTCAAATTGTATATAACACTATTGGTCTCCGAGTTTGTTTTTTTTTTTTCAGAAAATCTACTACCTTTCTATAGAGAAAGCCAAAAATTGTGAAACTTCATTAACGTAGGCTTATCACTATGTTTTTTTGATTGCAATAGTGACAACTATTCACGGAGATATCGATATTTAGGAGTAGGCTATTTTACGCCATATCCCAATAGTAAGGGTTTTAAACGAAATGACGCTTGGAATCGAAAATAGACACATATTTCAATACAATCGTTTTTGAGTTATTGAAAGATTGAGTACAGCCCTCTTCTGCACAGGCTCAATTTGTTTTTAATGCGGTTTTTTGGCAACATAATTGTTCGACTGTGACGTGTTTAAAAGGAATTTGGCAGTTTTTTTTTCAGACACAACCACCACAATATCGTAATATCATTTAACTCAAATATACTCAAGAAAATACGTATATTTAAATCGATTACCATTCTTTCTAGCCTCAACCATTTAAGAGATAAACGAATATTGATGGAGGGAACACGCGGAACGACACAACCGATATAATCTCTCTGCTAGGTGGATAAAACACGTTTTTATATTTCCGGAATTGGAAGAGTCAGCCATTCGATCTTCGAACTAGAACCAATAGCAGCTTTCAAACGAGCCTCAGCTTGCCGAGATCGAGATAAATTTATCGATCTAAATATAAATTTAGTCATTTAGCTAATTTTTGTGATTTTTAAACATTTTTAAAAACCAAACTCATTAAAATATTCACACTTAGGTTAGCTTGAGCTTGAGCGACCACGCCTGGTTGCTACTCCGTTACTGATCGGGATTAGCTGAAATTGTACAGGGAGTTTTTAGATGATCCGACCTAGGACTGGTAAATCATCCTTCAATGTACATCTTCTGGTAATCCCAGAATTCATTGATCAGTACCGGCACCGGCCAGGCCAGAACGTAGATCGTCTAAGGAATGGGAAGGAATGTTGGTCCATCACTTGATGTTACTAGAGGCCGTATATACTACTGTGCACTCTACAAGTGTAACGGGAGAAGGATATTTGTTAGTAAAAATTTTAGTAATGATATTATTCGCGCGCGACTCAGTATGTTCCGGTTTCAAGATGCTCGGATGCACCACTAAACTCACTGACTTCCCGAGTGAACGTTTAAACAGTATCCTAAATTGTAGTCCCGATGGCTGAACCTATTTTATCAAACTTAGGCTTGTTTGAAAGCTACTGTCGAGCCATTGATCAAGTTCAAAGATCAAATGGCTGTGACTTTTGGTTCCGGAGATATGATAGTATAAGTGACGCAACCGACAAAATACGTTGATTTTTACCGCTCTCACCGGGGTTATTTGTTTTTTGAAAAAATCAACTTTCTGGGACTTAGAAAAGTTTTGATATTTAGTCCTAAAAAGTCAATTCAAAAAAAAAATTAATAAATTTTGCCTAATATGAGTAAAAAAAAGATGCCTTCAAACGGTTTAACTTAAGTTATGCACTGACAATTTTTTCAGTAATTTGATTTTCTAGCATTGATAATAGTATATCTGATAGTGATCTCGTTTTGATGAGGTTTTGGTCTTCATTTTCTCAGCCCTGTATGCTACACTAAGGAAATATTATTCTTTACCTAAAACAATAATATATCTTTGTACCCCTAGTAAGAATAAAACAAATGATTTAAATGTTTCATCAATTCCAACCAAATACTTCTGTTAATTAATATAATTGATATTAATAAAATAATTCCGATGATTTTGTAGTTTTTGGGTTATTTTTTAATCTAATGACAGCATGTAATAAATCGATTTTTCCCTCATATTTGTATGGTTTATCATACATATTGAAAATGTATTGATGAATTTTATTTATTTTGAATTCGTGAAATGTGACATAGTGGGGGGTGGAGGGTTTTTGCTTCTGTGACAATTTGTGACAAAGGGGGGATGGGGAGTCAAAAATCGTCAAAAAATGCGTGACGTCTTTTATGGACAGACCCTAGGAAGGGTTTTTACCTTTTTTATATAAATAAAAAATAGGTATAGAATTCGCTCAAACTTTAGAAAAAATTTCCGAGGCCCGGAGGGCCGAATGTCATATACCAATCGATTCAGCTTGACGAACTGAGCAAATATTCGTGTGTGTGTGTGTGTGTGTGTGTGTGTGTGTGTGTGTGTGTGTGTGTGTGTGTGTGTGTGTGTGTGTGTGTGTGTGTGTGTGTGTGTGTGTGTGTGTGTGAGTGTGTCTGTATGTGTGTTGTCAACTAAGAGGTCGAGATCTCAGAAATGGCTGGACCGATTTTGATCAAACTAGTTGCAAATGAAAGGTCTGCCCGTCACTCAGAACGCTATTGAATGGTTTTGAGATCGGATGTTTACTTTTTGAGTTATACGAAGTTTCATGTCAAAATTTTATTTTAGACTAAGATTTCACACGGTAATAGCTATCCAACAAGCCTTAGATTGTCAAAATCCGTCAATTTTTAACGAAGATATCGATATTATTGTGTAAGCGACTTTTCACCATATTCCAGTAGAAAGAGTTTTGAGCATTGAATGACAAAGTAACGTCTGGGACCAGCGTGGACCACGATTTTTTATACAATTGTTTCTAATGGCCAAAAAGACTGTGTACAGTATACTTTTTCATGAAATTTTGCCTCGGACCGATTTTAGCACGGTTCGTTTTTGGCAACATAATTGTTCGAATATGACATATGTAAACCAGATGATGGCAGCTCTTTCGAGTTGAAAGCAATTCCATAATGATATTGATTCAAACTACTTACAGAAATAAATACTGGAAGCATATAACACGCATACACCATTCGAATCAGCTCGTCGAGATCAACAAATGCATGTGTGATAAATAACTTCACTCAATTTTCTCGGAGATGACTCAGCCGTGTTCTACAAATTCTGATTAATATAAAAAGTCGTATCCTCCCAAACAAGGTTCCTGAATTACGTTTGGATCCGAATTCTGGTTCCGGAACTACAGGGTAACATGTGAAACGAAATTGAAATAGTGTTGCTCATTTTTCTCGTAGATGGCTAAACCGATGTAAGATTCAAATAAAATCTAGGAACCATAAAAGATTAAAATGAAAGGTCTTAAGATCCTATAAAAGTCAGATTCAACTTCCTGCTTAGGGGATACAGGGTGATTAGTATAAAAATATCCATTCCACATAAATTTATCAGGTTTGGATAGTCGATAACCAAATAAACTTATTTCAGTTTTAGCGGTATTCAGTTTTCGATTCGGAAGGTACCCAAAATTTTAATTCGCACTACGATTTCTCATAGATGTCTACACTGATTTTCAAACAGTTTGAATCAAATGTAAACTATACAGCTCCTATGGTGGATTTAACTGACTTCGGCTACACCGATTTTAGAATTTCGGTTCCAGTATCAATCGTTTTCTCAAAAAAGGCCAAATCAAATTTCAAAAACATAAATTCAAATTAAAGAATTTATAGTCCCATACAGAATTAATAAATTTTATCCGATTCTGGAATTACAGGGTGATGAGTTTTTAAAATTCATAGCCATATAGAAGTTGACAATCCAAAAAAGCTTCAAAGTTGAACTCAAAACTATTGCAAGTTTTCCGTCATATTAATTTATGGCCATACGAATCGTTTTCGGTTATGCTGGTTCCTGAATATCAATTCTGGTAGTACCGTAGATAACCGTAAACTCTAAAGTGGAACTTACTACGACATCTAATGAAATCAAATTCGATCAGATTTTCAATTCGACATTCCGATTTGCAGTTTCGACATTATAGAGTAATGAGTGATTAAAACATTAAATTGCCGCCTAAAACGACGGTCATTACAATAATGACATAAGAACTAAAACACCGAGGAATATGCACATGCGGAAGATACAAAAAGGTATCATCTTACTGCTAGGTGGATTAAGCACGTTGTTAACTATGTATTCAACATACCGATATATGTTATCTCTGTTATTAACTTTGTAATATCAACGGAATTGCGCAATAGTTGATTTTTATCATTCAATTTATAATCCTGAAAGACAATCAATAACATGGAAGAAGAAAACATTCCAAATAAAACTTTTCTCCGAAGCTAGACGGACATTGATCGGCTGAATGAAGAGATAATTTAGTAGAATAGTGTAATCAAAAGTGAAACATTGAAAATATATTATAACTGAAAGAAAAAAGAAACTCTTGCAATTATCGCCTTTTACGACACGAAAGCAGGAACCCAGTGGATCTATTCTTGGGTCATTTTTTTCCGCCGGATTCCACACGACATCTAGGCTGGTACTGTCCGGAGAGAGCTAATAGGTACTATCAATCTCCTAGTGGACCCCAGCCCTTGAAATATTCACACTTAGGTTAGTAAGCTAAACTATAACAACAAGTGAGAAGCTTTGAACACATTGCTTTTCTCATCTGGGGATTCAATTCAAGTTTTCTTCAAGCGACCGAAATGATCATATCGATGAAAACATGATCTGGAAAAGTGGGAGAACTCTTGCTGTCTTTAGGAATAAGCTGAGAGTCACAGCAAACCTCTGACAAAAATTTAAATCTAGTTTACTGCACATTGGAAGCGAGTGTTGAATAATCGATTTCTAGACCCATTCGTTTTTCCACTCTCGCTTTCCCAATGTAACCAAGCACAATGTGCTCGCGTTTAGCTGTCAATTGGTAGTTGTAGGACTTCATTCTGCTTTAGCCAAAGTTATATACGCCTGAAGCGCGAAACTCATACGGTTCATTTCAATGCCATCAGACTTGGATATTATTTTGGATCCGCTTTGCACGTTGGAATGTGCCCAACAGTACACTACGACCAAGTGGCAGAATTAAAACATATTCGTGAAACAGTCTCCAACTCGTCTTGCATGTTCACATTGATTCATTTTCTACGAATCCGTTTGGTGAGCAAACGGAAAACTGCACGATAGGATCTAAAATTGATTTATTGGTTCACACAGTCTTTGCCAAGATCTGACGTCAAAGTAATAAAACGAATCTGTTCAATTTCGCCCCCATCAACCCGCTCACTATTTTCACCAGAGCGATAGATAGAGAGACGTACGAATCGGTAGAACAAACAGACGAAAATCGACTTCAATTGCACTATTTGGATAGAGGGTTGACGTTTTCGCTTCCGTTTTGCTGGCACCAACTCGGGTGAGTTCTATCTCGTCAAACGACTGCTGGTCTTGAATGTTATTTTAATTTTATTTATTATGTCGAACTCTTTGCCATCCGCAATTGCCATTATTATGTCGAACTCTTTGCCATCCGCAAAAGAAATACTTAGAAACAATAATAACACCTCACAAAGTGACTAAGAACTCTACGGTCGGATCGTACCGCCAAAATGTGTGCACCGATGCATGCGGATGCACAGTTGAACAAAACGATCGATGCAAGTGCGTTCCGCTTCGCGCTCACCGGTAGACTATCGACGGTTGGCCACTGGCTACTGGCCATTAGTTACACCGCACCGCACGTGGTCGGCCGGCGATCAGCTGAAGGCAAGCTCCAGCCTTCTACGATCCCGTGATGTTTGCATTGCTAAAACCCTTCGAAGATCAACAATAGACGATCAGAAACAATAGAAGCCGATGAGGTGATAATAAATTACTTAAATTGACACCCTCGAGATCGGTTGGCACTGGCCTTTGTAGTCATCGCTCAAGAGAGGTCAATTGAGGATTTGCAAATGCTGATCGAAGAAACCGGATTCAATGGCCAATTTTTTTCTATCATCCGAACGAGAAATTTGTCATCAAACAGAATCGTCCAGAGTGCAATTTCGGTACACCGTGAGCTCACGTGATTACCGCAGACCTACAAACGGGTAGGTGCGATTGAATTAATGAGTTTTGCACTATTCCAAAGGCATTGAACGAAGTGCAACTGCTGCTGCTGCTGCAGTGATATGTGTTATGGTGGAAAACAATGCGATCTGTCCCTTGTGTCGCAATTCCCACGACTTCAACGATGCCCACGACTGCCGCTCGTCCCTGATTGCAGGTTTGCAGTAGCCTATGCAGTTGTTGTCTCACGGTAATGTTGCCACGATTGCCAGGCGGTTCGAAGATTACTAGACTGCTGATATAGAGACACATTACAATATTTCGGAACTAATTAAGCACGCCGTGTCATCGCACAAAATTATTGTTTGTTTACATTGTTCGGTTGGGGAAGTGATGCGGAAATCGAATTGGAAACGGTCGGTGATTATCGCCAGACCGGTGTTTTTTATGTTCTTCGAAAGATATTTGAGCACGGAAATTTTAAACCAGACACTTCTGACAGACCAGATTCAATAACAAGTTCAACATTAAGTAGATAAATGATTGATTAGATGTTGAGCACTTATTATTGAATCTCGACACGTCCCGTTTTTTTTGGTCATTTTTTGCTAACCTGATATGTTTATTTGACATTTAGACACTGTTCCAAATTATGAATTTCACTGGTGATGTAATTTATCATATAACGCAATTTATTTGAACGTTATTCAACATACATGACTAGATTACTCAAGGAAAAATGAAATTTGCGATGAATATACATGGGAAAAATACGAAATCGCTATAATGAGGAAAGAATCATGAAATAGAGAGAATGCTTTTTGCCTTTCTCATATAGAGATCAATCAATCTCGAGCGATTGCATCATCCAGCAAATCAGAAATGAAATAATCGGCTTCAAAATTCTGTTGCTATTTCTGTATCCGTTAAGACCGCCCATTTGTGAAATCGCTACAAAGAAAATCACGCGAAAAGAAAGCTCTTAACAAGAATTGGTTTAGTGTTAAATCAATTGGCACTGTGAGCAACTCGAGCGATTGCATCATCCAGCTGCTGGTCGTTTGCATTGGAGAAAAAGATGACGAAATGTTATATAAAATAAGCCGTTCTAATAGCTCTAAATGTTATTCTATAAATGTTAATCTTAGAATAATTTTAACCGAGACCCGGAGGGCCGAATGTCATATACCATTCGACTCAGCTCGACGAACTGAGCAAATGTCTGTGTGAGTATGCGTGTGTGTATGTATGTATGTATATGTGTATGTGTTAAAATATATCACTCGATTTTCTCAGAGATGGCGTGACCGATTTCCACAAACTTAGATTCAAATGAAAGGTCTTATGGTGCCAAAGATCGTTATTGAATTTTATTCCGATCTGACATCCGGTTCTGGAATTACAAGATAATATGTGCAAATCTATGAGAAAATGCGTATTCAATTTTCTCGGAAATTTCTCAACCGATTTTTACAAAATAAATCAAAGGTCTTGAAATTTAAAAAGTCCCCAAACAGTTGATCCAGATCCGTAATTCCGGTTCCGGTATTACAGTGAGATTAGTGGAAATTTTCCATTTTATGAGTATGTTTTCATAAGCGATGGCGAACAAGGTGCACATTTTTATAAAATTTACTGGTAAATTCATCTAGTTGGCTAACCTTGTTAGTTGGTTGATATATAAATCTGTTTTGAGACTACTAGTGCCCGGCTTCCGCTTCCGAACGCACCGGTAATAGTGAAGAAAAGTTCAAAAAACGGAACCCACTTCGATTTCTCCGCAACGGTTAATCCGATTTTAACAAATCATGATTCAATTAAAGCTCTCAGTGTCTTAAAAGATACTGTGCAATTTCATCCAGATTCGACTTCCGGTTCCGAAATTATAGGGCAATGAAGATCAAAATTTTCAAACTGTCATACAAAATGATGCAAAGTCAGTACGCATCGGTACGTGCTGGTAAGGAAGAAGAAGAAAACGCATCCGCCTAACACACAGCGTGCTTTGTTCAATTTTGTATAGCTTGCAGGGTTGGCACATTCTGATCTATATTAACTTGATGTAACTGTTGACAAATTACCGAAGAAGGTTTTAGATTTTATTCATGATTGAAAAAAAAAATCTTGACAGAATCTTCTGGTGATGGTTTTGAAAACATATGTAATATGAGAATGGCATCATTACACCATTTTGTGGATTGAAAAAGTTTTTTTTTCTAGAGAGAACTGACCTCCGTACCAAATCTCTCTGGTTGCTCTTAAGGTAGCGCTTCGCCGTGGTCAGGTCGAAGCAAGACAACTCACTGCTTCCTCTTGCTTTGTCGCCGAAATTTCACCCTAAATTGCAAATTTCTAAAATACTAACCCGATTCACGAAAAATCAAAAACATACGATTGTAGGTAAATGATTTTACTATGCATTTGGCGAAAAATATCAGTTAGAAAGCTTTTCTTTCGCGAGATTTCGTGCGAGTTTTGTTAAAATTTGGTTTTCTTTTTTCCTTTTCTCGCTATAAACAACTCGCATATGTAGGGATGTGCTACGTTTTCAACAAAGCGTCAAAGCTAGTAGCGATGAAAATCTTTACTGATTTCTGGTTCTACTGAAACATGAATAGAAATTATTTTACAAAGTAGTAACACTTACTTACATTTTCTACTCATCTATATTCAACGTTTACGCAGAGAGAACGGACAACGAAAACAAAAGAAATGTTTTTTATAACTCGCACGAAATCTTTCGGTAAAAATGTTTATCAGGCACAATTTATATACGAATCGATAGAAAAATTAATTATCTAGAATCGTATGTTCTTGGAATTTTCGTTTTCTTCCCCGTTTTCTCACAATTTTGGGTAAAGTGCGTGAAACCCCGGGATAGGCAGCGAACTCCCGTGACCACGGCGAAGCGCTACCTTAAAGTTAGCTTATCGAGCCAGTTTTTGAATTCAATCAATATCAATATCACGCTCGCCAAATAGAACAGGCTAGGACTCGGTTCCTGTATCCTCCGTTGGATCTAATCCTATCTCTATAATCGACGACTGGCGGTTAAAATCGATGCCGAATTCTAAACCTGAATTCTGTGCTTTATCTTCGAATTTTGAATTTAGTTCAAGAATTCAATTTTCGAAGTTGATTACGAAATACAGGCTCAGGATTTAAACCTTAGACTCTGGAACTGACTCCCAGTTCTGGATTCTGGAACTAGATTTTAGGAACTGGTTTCTTGGCTAGATTTTGGAAATTAGTTCCTTAATTTATGTTCTAAATTGGAATCCACAATTCTTAATCGGAAATACATTTTCAGAACTCTGTAACAAAACCAAAATAAGACTTTTAGATCTGGATTCTGCAACTGAATTTTAGATCTGAACTCCGAACCTGAATTTTGGAACTGACTTTCGAAACAGAATTCAACTTCTGAATTCGGTTTTAGATTTTACTTCCTCAATTCAGTTTTAAAACTTAATTCCAGAAATCAGTTTAAGCATTTAGAACCTGCATACTGGAAATTAATTCAGAATTCTGAATTCTGGAACTAGATTTTGACCCGATTTTTTTAAATTTAGGTTCGGAATTCAAGTTTAGGATTTCGTTCTACACACTTAAAAAAACCCTGTGATTTTACATCTTATTAGATGCACATAAATGGAGCGTCGCTGTTTACGCAAATTTACGTCGAAGAACATTTTATATTGTGTCTAAAACTCCATGACATGAAATTCATTGAATAAAAAAAAGGATACTGATAGCAACCGCCGCGACTTGAACCTAGAATCATTGGATCGCAAGTACGTCTGTTATTCGACTGAGCCACAGAAGCATACATCTGCTTGGTTGGTAAAAAGTGCATTTAAATTCATACAGTCGCACCTGCTAGCAGAACGCAAGTTACAGTCGAAACCAGTAAAATTCAATCTCATCTAACATTAAGTCATTACAAAAAAAATTTTCCGTCATTTGACAAATTAGGTCTTTATGAATTACATCGTATGAGGAATTAAGTCACCTGTAAAAATCAAAATTTTTTAGAGTGTATACATTTGAATGGAACAGTTTTTTCGCTGAACCTATTATATGTTGGTCAAAGTATCTAATAGTCATAAAATTTACCACACAGATACGTACGAAATTTTCAAAGCAAATTTTATAATTATATGAACTTGTAGGCCTGGCTATTTGATAGCCGCAAAAGCTTTTTAACGACTGTGACGGTCTCCGAGTTCCGGCTCTGGAAATAGATTGTCAAAACCTCCATCGGATCTAATGAAATGTAAATGAGAAAGGCACAAGGTGATCTCAAACAGGCTTTTTCTATCTCGTTAACTGAACCGGAAGCCTTGAGGCAGCCTGTCAATTTTATTCGTATTCACATCATCCATGCTGTCTCTGACATTCCGACGATGTCATATCTTTCAACCTATCGATATTGATTCCGCTTATTTGTTTGCGGAGACTGTAACCAAGAATAAAATAAAACGAGGAATGTAAACAATTCTGCTGATTAGCTTTTCCTAAAAGAAAAATGATTGCTAATTACTCACAAGTACACCGCAAACACACAGTTAATCTGAAATCTTTGGTTCCATCAAGCACAGCATCACTGTAACGACAGTCTCGCATGGCTTCAAAACGCACCCCAGATCTGACATTAATCTTCATTAACTTCCAATTTCAGCAGACAATTATGACCCACAATCGGGATTCTTTTCGCCCTTACGCTACTGTGCTCACTGTGTGCTGATGCGTTCCAGTGAGCATCCGCTCAAACAAGGCGAAATGTTTTTGCTTTATCTTTGTGCGATTTCGGAACTTCAAGACAAAGCTGTAATTCAAGTAGTCTCAAAGTTAGTCTTTTCGTCTTGACGCACTGAATAAAAAAGTTCACCCGGAAGCGGATGCGCGTCGTTCGTCGTCTTCGCAATCAAGGTTTGTTTTTTCATTGGCTTCAAGCGAAACGAAAAACTTAAGGCGTCGGCAAAATTTCTTATGTAAATCAAATCGGTCGCCGTTTCCCAGTAGGTTATCTCCATTGTCTCCGAAATCACTTCGTTTCGGGGGTGTCCCGAAGTGTTAGAAGCGTTTACGACGTGGAGACTGACTCGGCATCGATTTATGTGCAATAATGATATTCGTTAGTACGCTTTAATCGATAATTCAAACTGGTCCACTTGCAATTTACGGATGAAAAAACGGTAGAAATTACGCCAATTGCAATGAGGAAAATTTGAAGTACTAGCTTGTATGGCTGTAAAATGCACCTTTTTTGTGATCCGATCGGCACCATAATAACGGTCGCTCTAGTTAGAACCAGCGATGAAGGGATCATTATTTTGTTGAGTTGCCCGAACGCCTGTCTACGAAACCAAAAGAATAATATGGTATATATTTTAGGAAAAAGGCAATTAGTAAGCCAGGAAAATTTGCAAAATTTTGATATAAGTTGAGCGAAGTCACAAGTCATACTCGTGAGTTTTTAGTAGTTTCGTCAATGAAATGTGTGTGAGTTATAAAATGAACGGTATTCATAAAAAAACAAAAAAAAAAAAATAAAACGATAAACCATGTGAATGCACACATATAGGAAATGTATCCCAAACAATGTAAATAATTAGAGAAATATCGCATGATATTTAGATTCTACCATTCAAGTGTTATGGGTTCCAAGGCAACATGTCCTATAGTAGTTTGTCCTTCCATGGTTCCCTTTCATATCGGATGTGAAAGCTTGCTCTTTATTGCAGACACTTAGGCGCACAGAACTCATAAGACACAGCAGAACGACTTTTTGCAGGTCGAAAAGCTGAACAGCCCGGTGGTGTGGGAGAACGATCATCAACACCACCACTGTAAATGCGTCGGCATGGCGGCCGGTGACGTTTATTTCTCTTGAATGGCTAACGCCACCTTAGAGGATATCGTATTACACTTAGATAATTCCTGAAACGACAGTCCAATATGTTGTTTTCGTTACTGCGTTTCGAAACGAAGAAAAGAATCACCTCTCAACACAGGTACGGCAGTTGGGACAAGCCGGGAAAACACTGGAAATTTGATACAGCTGTTGTCCGTTGCCACGGGATTTATTCGTCCGGGGGGAAGGGACCTGTCTGATGTAAAACTAATGACTTTCCGGTGCTCCCCATGGCAACTCCGAGGCAGCAAAGTCGATTACCAAGACAATGCCGCTGTGACTCGGTTGGGTAAGTGAGGCTCCTTTCCCCCTTTCCAAGCGATAAAAAGTTAGGTTATGCAATATGCAGTACGATTGCAAAGAATAAAGCTTCTCAAGTTCGTTGACGATCGGATTTGCAATCCTTTCGGAAAGTGTATACAGTGTTGACAAAAGGAACAATACAAACACAGTCTTTGGAATAAGTTTAATCCTTTACGATTTTATAGAATTCCTTTATAATGGATTAAGAGCTCGAAAGACTAGCAATTCTCGGTTAGGTTGCAATCAAAATACATCGTTTCAATTAAATTCGGCTACGGGTTTACGCTATAATACGTTACAAAACCTATTTTAATGCTGAAAATCTTGTCATGTTCGCCATATTGAAAAACGCACTTTAACAGCCATTGTCAAGCCGTTGAGCGCGGATTCTGTTTGTGAGCTTTTTTTGGGAGCTACAAATTGAAACATGTTTAGATTAAATAATGCCTGTGAGCCTTGTTAGTGTTGAAAAGCTTAGTTTTAGTACCTAACAGTAAATTTCTTGCACTAGCCATGCAATGATTCTGTATGCTATGAATCGGCTGCGAAGTCTGTTGAAACAGAAAGGCCAAATTCCACGGAAGGAATGCAATGCCAGGACATTGCTTTTTGCACTGCTTATATGGTATGATATCAAAACCGTTTCGACGTTGCAACTGAGACAGCAATTTGTTTTCAACTGCCATAAGCTTAAGCCACCGAAGCCTCTTCTGAATGTGCGCATACAAGTTCTCACAAAGCCTATTTGACCAGTTGTGCAGTGCACGAGGTGCACATGAGGACAAGACGCCACTGGATAAAACTTCATTGTCGGTATCATGATAAAAAATCATGAAACATGTCTTCTCACGAAATCGTGCCTAACATCAATGATTCCATTAGCAAAATGACTCATCTCCAATGAAAATTTTTATCATATAGATCATTTTGCTGCGTACGGGTATAGCGAAATTTATCGGTGGAAACAAAATTTGATTTTTCCTAGGATAAAGAATGTCCCAGAAAGTATGAATGCACTTTGATTTCGCTGTAAATAATTTACAAGTGTTAGATATTTAAATCTTTTTCGATATACTGATAATATTATACTACAACAACAGAATATTATTTTCAACATTTGCTACTTAGCTATTGTAGACTAGCTGGCGCACCTTCTTGCGAACGTTCCTTATTAAATTCCGTACAGACTTCTTGGCGACAAGTTTTGACACTTTTTTTCCCAATCTTTTTCGAACTGTTGAATGGTTTCGGCTGCCGAGACATGTTTCCTAAGATGTGCATTCGTTAATGCCCAAAATTCCTCAATTGGTCGAAGTTGTGGGCAATTTGGTGGATTCATATCTTTTGAGACGAAAGTGACATTTTTGGTAGTATACCATTCTACCGTTGATTTCGAGTAGTGGCAAGAAGCAAGATCTCGCCAGAAGACAACAGGATCCTTGTGGCTTCGAATCATGGGTAGAAGTCATTTTTGTAAACATTCCTTGATGTATATTTCACTGTTCGTTGAAGCAGTGGTAATGAAGGGTTTCGAAATCTTACCGCAGTTACAAATTGCTTGCCAGACCATAGCTTTTTTACCAAATTTTTCGACTTTAATCGATGTCTCGGACTGGTTTAACACTTGCCCTTCTCGCACCGTATAATATTGTGGTCCCGGCAAGGATTTGTAATCGAATTTCACGTAGGTTTCGTCGTCCATGATTATGCAGTTCAAATTTCCAGCAAGAATCGTACAGCTTTCGAACCCTTGGCCTGATCGATGCTTCTTGTTTCGGAATACGTTTTGCTTGTTTCTGCTTCTTATAGGTTCGAAGATTCAAACGTTCTTTAGCACGAAGAACATTTGACTTCGAAGTGCCCACTTTTTTGACCACATCCCGAACTGAAACCACCTTCTTTTGCTCGAAAGCCTTCAGTATACGTTTATCCAACTGAGGGTTAGCAGGACCTTTTTTTTCGACCCGTTTTCGGTTTATCCTCAAAGGTGTTATCCTCACCGAACTTCCTGATTGCATTTCGCACGGCTTTTTCACTTACTCCTTCTATTTTTGATATCTTTCTCAGTGACAGTCCGCGTTCTGTGCTGAAAGTCCACGCATTTCGAAACAAACTAATTAAAACGAATAAACAACTGCACAGGACAGCCTTTATTATCTCGTATTGTAATTATTATTTTTTTTAATTAAGGAAATCGCTTCGGGGCTGATACATAGATGACGTTCAAAAGATTCCTGTCCAAATTTCATGACATTCAGAAGTTTGGCTCACGAGCCACAGTGATTTGAGGGACGCTCGTTCTGATAGTCTAAAAACAATGGATTCGAAACAATTGCGTGTGATGATTTATATTTGCTTTTCGATTGAAAAACAGTGCTACGGGAACATTGCTCCATCGAAAACAGCATTTGTCGGTGGTATGCTGAGTTTAGACGTGCTTGTACTGACACTAAGAAATGAGGTAACCACATAGAGAAATGGGTGAAAAAAATCCATTAAATCTTTCAAATAAAAAACGCTTATTTCGAGGCAAAAAATATATCGCTCTATATGAAAGGTTTTGAAATGTTAGAGAAGCGCTGGACTGATTGTGTTTTTATTTTTTTATTCTATAATAAATTTTTTGATTGTGTTGTTCTTGAAGGAGACGAATTTGATGAATGTAGTTCTGTTTTGCCAAAAATAATAATTTTATTAGCAAAAACACGGATTCAATCTCGAGTATTGGCGTGGCCCCAATTGACAGAATAAAAATCAGTTCTGTTAAATAAATTATGGAGAAATATCACAAGATAATAAATCGCATTAGAAACTCTAAACAAAGAAGTTAGATTTAATGAAGGAAGAATCGACGAGTTGTATGAAATAATTGAGCAGCTCAAAGAAACGTGCAGCTCCAGTGAACGTACGACAAGGGCTGAGTAACTTCATCTCTTAACTGTACTGCCTAAGTCATGGACAGCTGAGACAACAAAGAAAACATTTCATACGACGATATATATGGCAACGTAAGGAAGAAGATTACTGAATGAGAGCGGTGTGCATTCTACTATTGGATCGAGGGCAGCCAGTGGACAAAATGAATATTCTGTAAAATTTTTGAATCGATTAGTCAAGATTTACTTGACTTATGTTTCCGGCCGTCAAAATGCAGCACTTTCGCGGAAATGCCGCCAAGCCGCTATTTTGTTTTTTAATTGTTAAGACTGACCATTTTTTGTACTTAAATATACATATAAAAAAGTGCTTTATAAAAAATTCGGATAACTCAATTTTTTGGATCCCAAAATAATTCCTCAAAAAAGTCCTTCTCTTTTTTTTTCTACAGAGATGTAACCCCTTGAGTCATCTCTCTGACACTTAGAAAATATTCGATTTTTATCAAAACAATGTTTTTTTAGATCACACCAGATCTCGATTTTTCATGCATTTCAAAAACATTTAACATCAAAAAATTTTTTTCAAATTTTATAAAAACATTTTTTTTAGATTACACCAGTTGTGGACGTTTCATGCATTTCTAAGACATTCGGCATCAAGAAATTTTTTTACCAATTTTGTGTTTTTTTCTATGCAGATTTCCGAAGCTACGCGGTGTCAAAGTCTTTGTCCCAAAGTCGATTTTTCGAAAGAAAAAAAAATTTTTGTTCGATTACACCAGATCTGGACGTTTCATGCATTTCTAAGATATTTAGCATGAAAAAAAATTTTCTTTAGTTATGCGGTTTTTTACGCGGATTACCGAAGTTACGCGTTTTTAACGCGGTTTGTTTTTACGCGATTTTTTTTGGTGCGTTTTTTACGCGATACGTATCCTCTACGTGAAAAGAGGCCTTAGTGGAACATGTAAAATTGTGTGATTTTAAAATTACATGATTCGAAATCGAATGAAATAAAAAACAAAAGATCGTTAGCAACAGTGCTACTTGACCCGAGAAACATTAGATCACAAAGCATGTCAGTTAATCGACTGAGCCAGTACATGTCTGTTTAACGAATAATTGATACATAAAAACCCATACAGTGGCACTTGGTAGCCGAGTGCAAAATTTCGCGCCTGTAAAGTTCTGCACGAATGGAATATTGCGTCATTTGACAAGTTAAGTTGTTAACCTAACCTAAGTTGACCAGTAAATTTTATATTTTTTTCTGTGCGATGCACAATTTAGTTCAAAATTTTGCACAGAGGCTTTGCTTTATCATTTGAGCATTACCGCTTTACGAAATTGGAGATGACTAATTAGGGTGCCAATTTGACACCCAACGTAAATCTTAATTTAAAATTATTTCATATTTCAATAAATAATACATTTAAAAACAACACAGAAAAAAATAATAATATACGACATGTAAATCAATAGTAGCATGGAATAAACATGGGTTGAATCGAAAGTTTGATTGAAAACCCGATGTTGGTCAAATTGGATTGCATTGAATTTTTTAATGAATAGAATTGTATCTTTCGATTAACGTTTAGTTTTACTATTAAATGATATATATGCCTACTCCAAACAAGTACATGAAAATAGATCTGTGAAAACCACTAATTTAATTGATTCCGTTTCTTTCTGACCATACCAAAACATTTAAGTAGACAATGTCAAATCCCATACACGCAATAAAAAAAATGATGAAATACAGAAACTTTTAAAATACATCAAACAAGCCTGAATCTAAAGCGATGACTCACATACTCTTGTACATCCATCGAAAAAAAAACTGTTCTGGTTTTAGAATAGGATATTGATGCCAGTGAAACACTTTCCTATCGAATAAATTAAATTTCCGGGTAATTGATAGGCAGGATGAATGTGCCTCTCCATGGTGTGCCTTTTTGTTTTCGTTTCGTTCAGGGAAAAAAATTATCATAAAATCAACCCAATGACCGTTTTGTGCATAAGGTACATATTCACATTTTCTTTATTTATGTTTCGTACAATCTCTTCTGCAGTGCACATAGGCACTATTGTTGAAACTGCGTCTCTTATGCGCAATTATAAAAGTTGTTCTATTCTAGAAGTATAATTTTTAGTGTCTGGCTAGCCATTCAAATAAGTGCACAAGTTTATTTCCCGGTGCCGACGGTGCGAAAAACTCGGCGAGGAATATCGGTGGCAACCAAATGGATTTTATGCCGGACTCGGCATTCTAATACATGCACACGCTGGCAGTTCAGTCATTGCCGATGAGGAAAAAAACGTCCCGGATCATCCCGGATGGTCCCGTCCCGGATTAGTGCGAATAGAATTTAACGGTTCCATTTCAACTGCTAAAACAATGAAGACTGGAAGACTTGGAGAAGCAAGATATTAAAATGAAATTAAATTTATTAATTTTATGGTCAATCGATACGTCAACTAGGTTAGTTAAAAACACTTTTTTTTCTAAAACTACGCGCCTTACAATACATGGACGGTTGGAAGGGAACATAATAGACTTTATCAAAATCTTTTTTTCATCCAGCACTGATACTTTCTGCAAATATCGGGGCAACTAGCAGCAGAGAATTGGGTAAAATTTTCTCACAAATTGTGATTCATTGGAATCTTGGTAGATTCTGACTTTCAGTTAAGTTTAGTTTCCAATAAAACAACACTGGATAAGAAACTCAGTTTGACAAGAAATTATTTTTGTATGCAAATTTTTTCTTTCTTAAGGAGGAGGGGGAGGAAGGTAGGGTCTGAATGATGAAAAAAACCTATTTTAGTCTACCTAGAGGTGTAATGTTGCCTTTCTCATCAAGGATGGCTTTTATCGTATCAAAGAACGCTCACCAGCAACTTCACACGATTGAATCAGTGCCATCAAAGAGAGACGGATATCATCGAAACAAAAAAAACCCGGCATGGCTCATTTAACATAGAATATACACCACCAGTGCGAGAGCGAATTTCTCTCGACGACATTTCTGAGAATCGAAGGTTAGCACGCTGCTGTGGGGATCCTCTTTGAAGTAACAAACAGTCGCTTATTCTCGTTTCGCGATCTGATTCTATACAGGCAGTTGATAATTGCGATAGAATCATTTTACTATTGCCGCTTATTCTAACTAGGGCAACGGCTCCCTATTTCATCTGAGCTCCTATTTCCATCTCATCCCTTCACCTCATTACTTTGAACATGAATAATATTCTAAAACCTACCTGAACCAAACTGTGAAACGTTTTAAAATGATTATGAAAGCTGTTGTCACACTTTCCTATTGAAAGAAATGGTTTTAAGTTCTTCGTGTATCGTTTTTTCCATTTAAAATAAACTCATTTTTCAATTTAGGACACATTTTCGTCTCAAGATTTACAGTTCGTCATGTTTCTGATTATCTACTACTCGATTCGTCTCAAAACATGATCACTTTTTCGCACAATTACACTACCATTGAATGCTGGATGACTTCATAATTAGTAATGTTCACTTGCCACTTGTTTGATTAACGATTTAAAACTTCAAGAATTACCCGACAAACAATAAAAGTCTTTAAAAATATGAGATGAAAGTTTTTCATATAGTTCATTTGATTGCGCTTTGTTTTCATCTCATTTGGTTTCGCAAAGTTGCCAAGTTATCTCATATTGTTACAAAAAATAAATTGTTTTTCTTCTTCAAATTATTACCAAAAAGTATGTTTTTGGTATCCGTGACATTAGTTTAATTATATTATTGATATTAATATTTAAATAAAACTGTTTTGGCTTCGAATATTACCAGAAAGAGCGTGTTAAATACTAATGAAATAACCATTATGGCAAATCTAGTAGCACTGGTTTCATTCCGCTATACGCCAACATAACGCTGTGAAGTGTGTGTGTGTGTTTCATCGGCTGTGCACAGAGATGCCAGATATTTTCATAGAAAATTTGTATTATTTTGCATAGAAAGTCTATATCTGTTCTATCTGTTTTCACTAATGAAATGATGTTAAAAGATAGTTCTTTAGATCTCCGTAAGCCATTGCCTCATTAATTAGATAATTCAACGAGTAAATTTTTTTACCAATAATAATAATGTGGAAAAATCCTGGTGGGTACGGTTGTATCGTTTGAGTTGTATATCTGGCAGCGGTAAGGCAGTCGGTCACCAGAATGTCTGCAAGCCATATTTTTCCAGTTGGCAGCGTTTAGTCAGCCATCTGGCAGCCATGCGAATGCGGATGAGAGTGTAATAGTGGAATATTTTGTTTTGATTGCTGTCGCCATTGCTAATTTATAGGATGAATAAAAGATCAACGATAGGATGAATAAAAATCCATTGAGATGAAATTAGGAGCAGAGTAGTGAAAACATCATTAGTGTCTTTAGCTGTTTTATAAACATTAGTTCAATTTTCAAGAAATGTGAATCAATTTTCAACGTGGAGCAAGGCGAATGAAGCAGTAATATGAAATAGTTACAGTGATTTTAGTGGCTAAATCGGGGTTTGAAGGCGACGTCCTTACAAATGAGATGAAATAGGGAGCCCTTATCCTATGTGCATATAACCTTTGTATAAGTTGTGTCTATGAAAATGTCTGTGAATTCTCCACACAAGGGTTTTGAAATATTGCATCCTAGTATGAGAATCATCAAGTAGAATCATCGATTCGATTTTCTGCGATAATTGTCAACTTGCGATTCGCTCTTGGGAAATTCCACACAGCAACGATCATTATCAGACTGTAAATTTTTTTAAGGGCGTGAAATACTCAGAGTATGAAGTGGAGCGAAAAAATGTAGCAAAATTCTCTCGCCGTTCATGCATTGAGAGACTCGAGTTCTTGTAGCATCTTCTACCGGATTGAAAATGTTGTATGCAATATAGATAGCAATATAGCAGCTTCTGTCAAATTTTCGGCAATCACCAACACTGTTTCTCATATATAATACTGTGGTATTCTATTCAAAATCTTTCTCTTCGATTTTTGTAAAAAACCAAGTACTCTAAACGACGATTTAAATTTTTATTGTATCCGAAAATATGCAATAATTTTTGGTAGGACCATAAGACCTTTCATTTGACCCTAAGATTGGGAATAACGGTTATTAACTGTTAAATAACTATATTTTGTACCCTATAACTCCGGAACCGGAAGTCGGACCCGGATGAAATTCAGGAATTCCGTATGGGACAATAAGACCTTTCATTTGAATTTAAGTTTGTGGAAATCGGTCGAACCATCGCTGAGAAAAGTGAGTGAGATTCATTTTGGTATATATTACCACAATTTCTGGTGCTTTCGGGAACCAGGATAGCCGGAATCGGTTTGTTTTGTTGCCCTAAATTTCTAAACTGGTCTTAAAACTACACAAATTGATAGCGATTACTATCGATTGGTGTAGTTTTAAGACCAGTTTAGAAATTGTTTTGCGTTTTTTGTTTCACCGGTTTAAGTGACGGTGTACAATATTTAGCACACTTTGCCTTATAACTCCAGAACTGGAAGTCGGATCCAGATGAAATTCAGACCATGAGACCTTTCATTCGAATCTAAGTTAGTCAAAATTGGTTTAGCCATTTTCGAGAAAACCCAGTGAGATTGTTGGACACACACACACACACAGAGAGAAAGAGAGAGAGAGAGAGATTGCTCATTTGTAATTTTTTCTCGTCAAAATATTTAGAAATAGGTTGCTGAAGAGTTATTTTGAAAACTCCTCTTAAAAATGATTTTTTATAACTTTCTTCGAATTTTTGATGGTGGGTAAAGTCAAAACTACGATTAATCACAAAAAAATATCCACCTTTTGCAGCTGCAATACATCCCTTAACTAACAAACAACGAAAAGGAAAACGTTGGGATCTGGTTTTTATCTATAGAAAGTGTGAGCAAAGTTTAAAAAAATTGGTGCAGCAGTTTTTGCATAACGATGGACACGGACTTTCAAAATCCGCTTTCGAGAAAAATGCGTTTAAATATTTTTTCTATAAGATCGAAGGAAACAATTTTTTACTTTAGAGAGTCCATAGGGTCTAACATTTTCAAACAATCACATTTTTTCGCTTGTGTTTTGTTATAATTCAACATTTCAAGAATGTTATGTCAAGTTTTAAAGTCAATTAAATCAGAAATTTTGGGCCTGTGCGCCGAGCTCTTACTTCTTCACAGTTTGAGATAAGCAAAGATAAAGGCCCATAACTTGCTGAGTTTTGTTCCGATAGGCTTGAAAATTTCACCGAATATTCTTGAAATGTTTTTCTATAAGAAAATGTAAAGAAAAAAAAAGATTTTTCAAAAGATTTAGACCCCACCCGTTCCTTGAATGTGCTCATCCTGCAATATATGATCGGTTGGTAGGGAACTTAATCACCTATCTTGGGACAAAATTTCGTCAAAATCAATAATGGTTTCGTTTTTGTAACTCGAACTGTAACTGTAACTTTACGTCTGCTTAGCGGTTCAAGTTGAACTGTTTAAGTTTGCAATAAGATGTTCAATTTGAACTGCTCTGCACTGACGAGTCTAAGACGAAACGTAAAGAAAAGTAAAAACGGTTATGTGCCCTAAGCACAAACATAGGCTAACCCCTAAATGACCATACCTGTATCGGCCAGTATATGTCGAAAACAACGTTTTTGTTCGGTACGTCAGGAAAGACGTGGTACTTCGGTACCAAATGAATAAGTGTTTTGCAAGTAGCATTAACTTTAAGTCTGCTTAGCGGTTCAAGTTGAACTGTTTAAGTTTGCAATAAGCAGTTCAATTTGAACTGCTCTGCACTGACGAGTCTAGGACGAAACGTAAAGAAAAATAATTATTTTGTTTAGGAAGTTTGAACCCCCAAATCCCCCCTTTATATAACGCGAGCTAGACAAATGTAGCTAGACTTACGATTGGATCCCCTTCCATCACTCCGTAACCGACCAGCTCAGACAACTTAATTTACAAGAAAAGACATATCCGGGCGAATCGAAACAAGACTTTACGATCTCTAATCTGCAGCCTCCAACCGTCACAATTTAAACGTCTTAGCAACCAACCATCATAGCCTTCTCCCGATGGGGCCAAATAGCTTTTATACGTACCATCAGTCCTCGTTGCCTTGATTCGTTGTCCATCTGCTCAGAGTACAGAAGGTCCGAGTTTTCATCGAAAATAGTCGAACTTGTACCGGGTGCTTGTTTTTCCTATCGTGTTATCCCATCTAGCGCCGAAATGAGTTGTACGAGAATGGAATGGAAAATGAAGAGGTATGTCCGCCATCCACACAGCATCGACCGGTCCAAGAGAACACATCAGAAAGTGCTTCTTGTGCTACCAAGTAGACGTTGTACGTAAGCAAACTTAGATATGGAGGACAAGCCGTAAACTCTAGAACAAGGCACCTCTCAAGCCTTTCGGGAATTAGGTATGCTACTGGTTGTTTGCCTTTCATGTACGAGCCCCGTTTCCCCACCCGCAGCAATGCAGGGATACGATGCAAACTTGGATTATGAATTTGCTGTCGGCTGTGGGTAATTGGAAATATAATTTCGGTACGAAAGTGTTCAATTTGCGCTTCACCGCTTGACTGGCTGGCTGGTTGCCTGCGGTATTTATTTATTGCCCTTGCTCAGACCGGGCGGTCGTCTGTCGTAGTTGCAAGTCACAGGCCGTATCCATCTTGCACTTGACGAATCCATCTCCAAGACCGGCTAGCGTTCAGCTACATCATCGTTACCATCGACGGGTATCACATTGTGTGATACAATTCTCGTAAGTTATTTGCGATGGGAGATGAGATGAGACCAAAAATGAAATCATCAAATCCTTCTGGTGTGGTGTGCCAAGCGTCGGTTGGAATAGACGACGCCGATGAGTTTTGAGTCCGTTCACGGGGGTTCGGGTATGTGCAATTTGGGAAGGGTATTTATTTTTTTTACTGCACATATGCGCAATATTCAAATGAAAAGTCATTATCAAAAATGATATTGAGAAGTTTGCTTCTAGATTCGCATACTAAACTTGAACTACTGTTTCGACATACTACGTGATTGAATTCTACTGTGCAAAACAGCCACTAAGAACACGTCTTGGGTGGTATTCAATTAATAACGAGACACAGCGTCTTCGCATTGGAGCTGTCAAACCAAAACAGAAAGAATTACGCTCCATAATAAGTCCATTATTGTAGTCCATGCCATAACCCTCCCTGCAAATGGGATGCTACTGCGGAAACTCATAAAGCTTGCCAAAGTGATTTGATGGGCCGATTCTATTTCCAAAACTGATCTCAGGCATACTAGCAAACGACACTCAGACCAATTTGTTTTGATTTATGACACAAAATGAATCGTATTCTGCCGTTTCGCCATTTTTTTTGGACCTAATGAATCGTTCTTTCTTAAGGTGAAACGTAAAGGAGTGGGCGCGTCGCGTTTTTGATCAATCAGACAAAAACTAGACAGAATTTCGAAAAACCAAAAACACTTAAGTTTTCGTAATTAAATTTCTAATAACTAAACATTCTTAGAATTATGGAATATAGCTTTTCCGAGAAGTAATTGGTTTTGCCTTTCTCATATATTCTCATACAATCACTGCAAAAACCGACTTTTGAACCGAGGCCCGGAGGGCCGAATGTCATGTACCTTTCGACTCAGCTCGACGAACTGAGCAATTTTCACAAGCTTGGATTGAAGTTCCTGAATTTCATTTGAATCCGACTTCAGGTTCCGAGACTACAGGGTGATATGCATCAAAATTATGAAAATTATGTCACTCACTTTTCTCGAAGATGGCAGAACCGATTTTCATAAACTTATATTCAAATTAAAGGTCTCATAATTCCAAACAAAGTTCCACAATTTCATTTGGTTCCGAAATTACAGAGTGATATGCACCAAAGATGTGGAAATAATGCCTTAAAAATGTGAAAAAATGTCACTTTTCTCGGAGATGGCTCAACTGATTTTCACAAACTTAGATTCAAATGAAAAGTCTCATGACCCCATACAAAGTTCCTGAATTTCATTCGAATGCGACTCCCGGTTCCGGAACTACAGGGTGATATGCACCAAAATTGTGAAAATGATTTCACTCACTTTTCACGGAAATGGCAAAATCGATTTTTATAAACTTAAATTCAAATTAAAGGTTTCATGATTCTATACAAAGTTCCACAATTTCATTTGGATCCAACTTCCGGTTCCGGAATTACAGGGTGATATGCACCAAAGATGTGGAAATAATGCCTCACAAATGTGAAAAAATGTCACTTTTCTCGCAGATGGCTGAACCGATTTCCACAAACTTTGATTCAAATTAAAGGTCTGATGATTCCATACAAAGTTCCACAATTTCATTTGGATCTAACTTCCGGTTCCGGAATTACAGGGTGATGTGCACCAAAGATGTGGAAATAATGCCCTAAAATTGTGAAAAAATGTCACTTTTCTCGGAGATGGTTTAGCCGATTTTCACAAACTTAGATTCAAACGAAAGGTCTCATGACCCCATAAAAAGTTCTTGAATTTCATTTGGATCCGACTACCGGTTCCCGAACTACAGGGTGATATGCACCAAAATTGTGAAAGTAATTTGACTCACTTTTCTCGGAGATGGCAGAACCGATTTTCACAAACTTAGATTTAAATTAAAGGTCTCATGATTCCATACAAAGATCCACAATTTCATTTGGATCCGACTTTCGCTTCCGAAATTACAGGGTAATATTCAAGAAAAATGTGGAAATAATGCGTTAAAAATGTGAAAAATATGTCCTTCACTTTTCTCGGAGATGGTTTAGCCGATTTTCACAATCTTATATGCAAATGAAAGGTCTCATGGCCTCATAAAAAGTTCCTGAATTTCATTTGGATCCGACTTCCGGTTCCGGAACTACAGGGTGATATGCACCAAAATTGTGAAAATAATGTCACTCACTTTTCTCGGAGATGGCAGAACCGATTTTTATAAACTTAAATTCAAGTTGAAGGTCCCATGATTCCATACAAAATTCCACAATTTCATATGGAGCCAACTTCCGGTTCCGGAATTACAGGGTGATATGCACCAAAATTGTGGAAATAATGTCACTCACTTTTCTCGGAGATGGCAGAACCGATTTTCACAAAATTAGATTCAAATTAAAGGTCTCATGATTCCATACAAAGTTTCACAATTTCATTTGGATACGACTTCCGGTTCCGAAATTACAGGGTGATATTCAAGAAAAATGTGGAATAATGCGTTAAAAATGTGGAAAATATGTCCTTCACTTTTCTCGAAGATGGTTTAACCGATTTCCACAAACGTCCAATTTTCATTCGGTTTAAACCCCTGCTTCCGGAGCTAGGGTGCGTGCTTAGTGCAAAAATGGCAGTTTCAAGATTTTTTTTTGCCTTTCTCATACAGAAAGGTTATGCAATCACTGTGAAAACCGACTTTTGAACCGAGGCTCGGAGGACCGAGTGTCATATACCATTCGACTCAGTTCGTGGAGTACGAAAAATATCTGTGTGTGTATGTGCGTATGTGTATATGTAACGGTTTTTTTGCATTAACTTTTCTCGGAGATGGCTGAACCGATTTTGACAAACTTAGATTCAAACGAAAGGTCTTGTGGTTCCATACAAAATTCCTGAATATTATTTGTATCGGACTTCCGGTTCTGGATTTATGGGGTAAAATGTGCAAAAAATTGTAAAAATATGTGCACCAACTTTTCTCAGAGATAGCTGAACCGATTTTCACAAACTTAAATTCAAATGAAAGATCTTTAGGTCTCATACTAAATTGCTGAATTTCATTTCGGAGTTATGGGGTAAAATGTGCAAAAAATTAAAAAGTTTTTTCAAAGATGGCGCAACCGATTATCACAAACTTTAGTTCAAATGAAAGGATTTTTTGAATTCCTGATTTTCATCCGGATCCGGAAATATAGGGTAAAGTGTTAAAAATTTTATACAATCACTGAACAGGGCGAAAAATCGTAAATTTTTTTCTAAATCGACCTCATATCTTTTCCAATTGATAGTTTTTATCAGTAGACGGTCAAACAAACCGATTTCGGTTATTCTTTCAAGAATCGAAGCAAATTATTTTGAAGAATACCACAGTATTATATATGATAGTATGATAGACATGAGAAGGGCATCATTACACCACTAGGTGGATTAAAACAGCGTTTTGAAATGTATAAAAGGTTACGGGTCCGTTCCCCGTTTCCGTTTGAAGCCAAATTTCACAAAGAATCTGAAAACGTATCTCGAAATTATAGAACATTAGCCTGAAGAAGAGAAGTTGAGAAAGTTTCAAGTGAATTTCATTTTCACCGTTTTCTGTATTGCTCGCGCGTATGATGGTGATGTGAGAAATGCAAAGTGGATTCGATGGCATTATATCGTGAGCAAAAATTACATATAAAAAAAACTGACACGATTCTATGGATTGGATTTTTTCGTAGAAATAACGTTGAAAATATACACCCAACACACATACGCGCATACCATAATGCCAAAGGTACTTCATTCCCGTACTCCAGTAGCCAGAATGTTCAGAGTTAGGACAAGAGCGGAAGTTTCCATGACACAAAACAATGCTTGATTTTCCAAATCACATCCTAACGATTCAACCACCATGATTATTGTTTACCAAAAGGTCAACCGACCGACCACCCGCAGATTCAGAGCAGGACCACTCGGAGTGTTGATGGCAGAGTACCGCGGAAGCCGGAACTTTTCCCGAGCACCCAGGGTTTCTCCCAAGCGGAATCGTGAATTAAGTTAATTACTTTCAGTCCGGTAGTCTGTTGTTTCGTCCGACGGCAAATCCGTTATTATACTTATTTTCCCCCTGCGGGAAATGGTCCTGGGCTGCTGAATTTACATTCGTTCTTCCATGCGGATTCCTTCAGTGAATCATTTCGTTTCTACGCTCGGAAAACAGAGAAAGGATGACGTTTGGTATACTAAATTAATTAACATAATTGTAAAATTCTATAATGTTTGCAGTAAGGGAATGGAATTGTGGATTGGATAAGGAAAACATTATGTAATGTACGCAATAATAGTTTTTGAAGATAGGTGTAGCAGAGGGGAAAAAACCTAACTGAATCAGTGTAGCGCAAAAGAAACATGTTTCAAATCAAATCAAAAAGTTTGAAGGATCATCGCTCTATACATTGAACCTCTAGCCCTCTTGGATCGCGTGAATTAAAAAAAAACTATGGGTTTCCCAATGTTTAATTATTATTTAGTTATTATTCCATATTAAATAAAGACTGCTCAAGTGGGACATGTTATTTTCGCAGAGGTAAACGATGTAGAACGATGTATTCTAGAGCCCCACAAGAGGATTCTGGAACAAGAAATTTCAAATGCTTTCTGATTGATTTTGTGTTCTTTATGGAACGCCGTTTTGATACAAAAAAATCCTTACAAAAAATTTTTCAATTTATTTCGTCAACTTTGTATAAAAAAGCGATAACTTTTTGTGCAATTTCATCGCAGTGTTCCATTCAAAATATAATACGCTTTACCTCGTGGTAGTTTGTGGTAGTCTCTAGAAAAGAATATAAATTTAAGAAAAGCAATCAATTTTTTTTAATCTACGCTCGATATGAAGGAACGAAAAGCCCCGTTTACAGGAGCGGCTCCCCTTCGATAACTCCTAGATCCCGATTTCATTCTAATGCATTAGGACTGGTTTTAAGAAAATAGTGCGGATAGAAAAAAAATTATTTGTTTGTTATACGATTACATCTCCGAAACCGAATTGGTTCGCTGTGACCCTCGAAAATTTATTGAACATCCTAAAAGTAGCGTCCATGTTTTTTTCGAAATTGGTTGAGGAATCTCTGAAAATATAAATAAACTGCGTTTTGTCGGTTGCGCTAATTATAAGATTTTATCGTCCGAAATGAAAGCTTTTGAAAGTAAGTAAGGTTTGTTAGTTATATCACTTCTACGATTATTACGCCGAAGACGGAAGTGTCATCCTTTTTTCCCTCCAAACTTGATCAAGGAGACAACCATTCGTTAACAAATGAGTATGAGATTCTTATAATCGGTTTAGCCATTTCTGAGAAAATTGAACGGTTAAAATATAACAACATAACAAAATCATAACACAAGTACATCAACAGTTGATATATATAACAATTTGTGTTATTTTGAGATATTTAACAAATGAAAACAGTTGAAAGATAAAACTTATGATAACAATTTAATAACAAAATCTGTTATGATGTTTTATTTTCATTTTTAAGACTCATAATAAAGTTCATTAATTGAAAAAATGAGTTCTTCCGTTGCTTCATATCGAAATATAATTATCAGGAAACGGGTTTTTCACGAAGCCCGCCCGGGTTCGATTCCCAACCCCGCACATAGGGTCAGAAAATGTTTCTCGCCCGAAGAGGCGAATGACCGTAAGGTTAAAACCTCTATAATCGAAACAAAAACATATAATTATCAGCTTTTCAAAGAACTAAAAGAAGAAACCAGATCACTAAATAAATTATTCATTTAATAAAAAAATCTTTCAACAATTTTGGATTGGAACGATGCTTAAAGTTGGCTGTGATATAGTTTTTCTGTGTTAAATTTGCTTTCTAATTTATTACAACTATTGTTATAAATTCCTGCTTTCGGACTTCTGTACTTATATCAAATTCAATACATCTATTACGATTTTGTTGACGCTAGAGTCTTTCTTGTTATGATTTTTGTTATTTTAACAGCTTATCAGCCAATAATATTTCAAAATTTGTTACAAAATATTTCTGAAACAAATTATTCCAGTTGTTATAATTCTGTTATTACCATCTGATCGGGTACATACTCAAAGACATTTTCAGATCTGATCGAACAGAGTCGAATAGTATTTAACACTAGAGGCCTCCTGAGTTCCGATCGAATATCGGTTTTTGCAACAATTCTGTATCATTTGCAAAAAGAAAGAAAGATCTAAATACCAAGTGTGCCAATTAATAATGCGGGATTTTTTCACGAGATGTCTCTGCAAACAAGCACTAGATCAACGTCGAAATTATGGCGTCATATTTTTTGCTGTTAAATCACGTTCCAAAAAGCCATTGCTGTCATTCCAACTGACCAAATTTTTTGTTAGCGAAACTGAATTTCTACAACCGTTTTCCTTAGGGGTTCCAATCTTCCAATGTACCAACAATTGGTAGGGAACAGAATTGCTTATTTTGGGGCAAAATTGCATCCGAGTTCAGTAACTAATATGACCTACAAATTGGAAGTTTTGGGCCCAAGTTAGAAGACTAGTATTAAATTCAGCTATTCTATAAAGGATCGTTGAAAGTGATTTAAATTTTGAGAAAATTGCTTGAGCCGTTGCGGAGAAAAGTTAGTTAGTTCCATTTTGGAGTTTTTGACCACTATTTCTGACACTTGCGGCACCGAATTCCGGGAACCGGTATATCCGATGCGAATTTGTGTGGTTCTCAGCTTACAAGACCTGTAAACTAGAGCAATTAATTTACTATTTTTGAAAAATTAGATAATGTTTACATCTTTCTCTATGAAGGCAAACTTTTGAATTTTCAGTTTTTTTGCTCATCACCCTGTAAATCCGGAAACGGAAGTCAGATCCAGACCAAATTTGAAAAAATTTCTAAGGGACAATAGTACTTTTCATTTGAGTCTAAGTTTGTAAAAATCGGTTCAACCATCTCGGTGAAAAGTGAGTGCATATTTCTCTCTCACACACAGCCATTTTGCGTACTCGACGAACTGAGTCGAAAGGTACATGACACTGTTCGTAAGAATCGGTTCTTTCGAAAATAATCAAATATAAATTCAAATAGAAGTAACTATCGTCTTTTTTTATTATTATCATAGAGCCGTCAATTAAAATAATTCCATATTTATCTCTCGGTAACTGGTTGCCTAGAGATTGAGGAAAAAAACTATAAGTTAAAAAACCTACAATTCGTTAAAAATTTTATCAATCCATTTCGGTTGTTTAAAACCAGACACCTCTTATAAATAAGTGTTCTTTCCATTTTTGTAGATTGTTATTATAAAATATTTTTCCTTGATTCCTCCGCGGTATTAGGGGTTCTAGTGGTTTCAAACCGATTGACTAATGCCCTGAGAATTTGAACTCTACCGGATGCATGTCACTTCTAAATTGAAATATTACATCAATAAATGGAAAATATCTCACAACATCAATTAGACGTCGTTGTGGATCGGTATTTTGATAATTAGTTTATATATATTATTCGTTTTGAGGTCGATTATCTATCAGCGTTCAGGTAACGAGCATCGCGTGTGGGTTTTTAAATCATTATATCGTATTGTCTACCAAGACAAATCATGATCATTACCTCACCCCACTAACACCACTCCATTTCTGTGACACTTGTGGTATTGCAGAAAATTCCTCAGACCCTAGTAGCTACACAAGTGTTGAACTAACATTCCTTCCCTTCCCACAGTGTCCTGCATGGGCGTGGTCATTTACGTTATTGATCATATCATGCTCTAAGCTAGTTTAGGTTGCACGTGGAGCATGATCTATTTCTCCCAAGTACAGGGTGTCTCACGAAACATTTCGAATATTTAAATGCAATAATAAAAATAACGGTTTGATAGACTTCAATGATCATACCATAATTTATTTATGAAAAATGTTTGGTTTCAACAGGACAGCGCTACGTGCCACACAGCCAACGAAACAGTCGATGTTCTACGAACAATCTTTGGAAATCGAATAATCAGTAGAAATGGTGATGTGAATTGGCCTCCGAGAAGTTGCGATTTGACACCACTGGATTATTTTCTTTGGGAAGCGGTTAAAGGTAAATGTTACGCCAACCATCCAGAAACAATAGAAAACCTCCAGCACAAAATTCAAGTTGCTATTGATGACATAAGGCCAGAAACAATTGAAAATGTACTAAACAATTGGCCAACCGTGGGGATCATTTGAACGAAATTGATTTGTTTTTAAATTTCATGAAGAAACCTTTCAAATAAATGTATAATCATTGAAATCTATCAAGCCGTTTTTTTAAATAATGCTTGCTTCAGATAGAATTGGAACAAAGACAATTGCCTGTATTACAGTTATTTATTATTGAATTCAAGATCTTTCTTTAAACAAATGTAGCGTTTTCTTCATACTTTTAAGAAAAAATACGGATAAAATTATTCGTCACGGTTTCGAAGGAATTCTCGAATTTTTCCTGTAACACGGCTCATTAGGCGGCACACACCTTCCTCGTCGATCGTTTTAGCTATCTTATTCCACCAGGTCGTCATCTGATTGATGTCTTTGGCAACCTTTCCCTTTGCCTTGAGTCTCCTCTTCATGATTGTCCAGTATTTCTCAATAGGGCGGAACTGGGGGCAGTTGGGTGAGTTAAGGTTTTTCGGAACAAACTGGACCCCTTTCTTGAACGACTTTGCTGTAATGACAGCTTGCCAAAACATTACGGGATGGTCGTGGGATCGAATGAACGGCAAAATTCGTTTTTAAAGACACTCATTTTAATATAGCTCCGATGTCATTGTCTTATTTGTAACGAAAACATTCCTTTTTTGCCACTGCTGAAAATGCCCTGCCAAATCATAAATTTTCTTGCAAATTTGTCGGCAAAATCAAATTTAAATTTGGCTGGAACATCCCCCCGTGCCGTTGCCAAGTAATTTTTTTGACCTGCGATTAGCCGGAAGTCAGCCTTGACATAGGTTTCATCGTCCATCAGAAGACACCCGTCGAACTTGGTCAGTACCTGGTCATATAGTTTCCGAGGACGAATTTTGACCACACTATTCTGTTTTATGGTCCGATTTGGCTGTTTGCTGTTTGCTAGCTCGATACGACTTGATTCCTTCCCGGAGTCGAGTTCTCCTCACGGTACTATGGGCAGCACCGAATTTTCTGGCCAAATCACGGTCCAACAGATTAGGATTCCTCGTAATCGTCTCCAAAATCTTACCACGCAGTTTCCGGTCGACAGTTCCGACGATTGGCTTGAGGGTTCCGAATCGTCGTTAATGTTTCCTTATAAAGTTTGATAACGCGCCATACGGTATTTCTGGGCAATTTCAGCTGTTTAGCTAGCCATGCAGACCACAATTGATTTTCCAAATAACTGTGCATATTTCTTCCCCTTCTTTCGACTGCCATGTTGATTGTTTACAAAGTACATTAGATTTGCGGAATGTCAAAACTCATACGTGAAGCTGACAAAACTCCCGACACGTGGGCGCCAAGAACTTCTAAATTCGTCCACCAGGAGCGCCGCAATATGAGCAAAAGTTTGTTCCAATTCTAAACGAAGCAAGCTTTATCGCATTACTACATTCGAAATTTTTAATGGGGAACCCTGTATCATGCACATTTCAACCGGTTTCTGATCAATCACGGGTGCATTTCAAAAACTGGTGAGCGAAATTTTTCTTTCTCGGTATGAAAGATTGAGAAAAAGCAATGGAATGGGAACTTTTGCTCCATTTGCCATACTCTTCAGAATTGGCCCCTTCCAACTATCGGATCGCAACCAAATTTGAACAGTCCTTTCGACGAGGTTTTCAAGTGTTGGTGGAAAGATGAAAAAATGCATAGCTTTTGAATGCACCTGGCACACCAGGAATTTGAACAATTTCCAAGATAAGAAAGACTACAACATTTTGTGGATTGATTTTGCGTAAAAAGTTCAGATCCAAATCAAAGTATACAACAAAAGCCAACCTTCGAGTTCAAATGGAAGACTGTTACGCCTGTCAGTTAGAGGGAAGGTTTCGGGCGTTTCAGTGTTCGCGGCGAAATAATAATAAAAAAAGTTTCATTTCTTTTGCCTACAATTACGATTAGCACGGCATTGAAGTTTTTCTTTGGTATGATTTTTTTCTATTTTTTGTCATCGGCATTTTCGAAAGAAGCAGAGTAATAATTTGATTAATGGGGACGCAGAGATCACCGTGGGTACGGTTACTTTAAATAGAATTAATTGCATTGTGCTTCGCTTGCCCGTTTCGTAGCTTCATCTTCACTCGTGAGCTTCGTATTAAACATTTCATTTCCGCCCTGGGCGTGGCCGCACGAAGGATAGCACCGGAAGCTGCCAAAAGACACATACCGTAGAGCAAGTACTCGGCAAACGACTTACGTCGACTTCAAAATACAATGACATTGACTCAAAACGACACCGAACGATGTTGTATGCTGTGTTCGTTTGTTTGTTTGTTTGCTGACTTCCGAACCAAAACGCAGAATATCTTCTGGCTACATATCCTGACATATTGGCCAAAATCCAAACATGTAATGGCATATACTGGGCAGAGATGCCTTTCTAGAACAAGTTAACTTGTTTTGTTTGATAGTTAACAGACATTGTTCGAACAAAAAGTTTTGCTGTAGTCAGTACTTGTTGAGGTGATTCGATCACCGTAACTTTCTGGAATGTGGCCCATAAAAAGTTCCCTTTTCGACAGCTAGGCGAAAAAGTTACGCAATGTAATGCAATCGGTTCCAATTCCGTAGTGGCAATTTCGCTGTAACCAATTTATCGCTTGTGTCGCTCACGGAATGTTCACCCACTGGATATTATCCAGATTATGCCCACCCGCTCGTCCGGTAGCAAACTGCAAACTGGGGCGTAGTCGACCGAAGGAAATTCAGCAGGACGGCAACCACAGTCAAACCAATCGAGTTGGTGTGAAAAAAGTTTGTTTTTATTTTTTCGAGCAGCCTGCAGCAGTCAGTGACAGGATTAAATGTCCGAAACCGATCGGTGACGCCCTCAATGCGAACGGTAAAAAAAATCAGAAACCGAACTGGTCTCCTAGACGAAATCAGGAATACGCGCGGAGGGCCATCAGCGACGAGCACTGAAACAGTTGTCCGCAATTTGCCGAAGGATTTTTCTTCCGTGCTTGACTGTATGTTGATGTTGTTTATACAACAAAAAAGTAAAGTTGGTATGTTTACTCACAGTCGTATTACACATGTACGAGCCGACGATGATACATCATCATGCGCTCAGTTAAATCCCATGTTTTTTTTTTCGTTTCTATCAAAAAGCTTTCAGTATAAATCCGCTGTCCATACAAGTACTCCTACCGGTTTAACTGGGCCTGTCAGCAAACGCTAACGACAGTCTGCACCAGCAGAGATGTGATGCTCATGTTCGGTGCAGTGTTTCGTGAAAACATTCACAAACTGAAATATGTAACATGTTTTGAGCAACAAAAAAAAACAGGAACCGGTAGCTTCACACCGGTTGCAGAAAGTAATAATAATTATCATTAATGGGGCAAGTAAAATTATTATGACCCGAATTAGATGAATTCTTTTGAAATAAATTGACTTCGTGATCTAGCACCAGGAAGAAAGTTTTCTCATTTTCGGTATCTTGGCAAAGGTGACGCAAGAGTGGTCAGTAAAAGTAAAATGACGGAAATCAGATGGACAAAGAAATGGCTACGTTTCGAGCACAAAAAAATAAAATTGCAAAAGTACTAAGAGACAATAATTTACCTATTTTCCTGAACATTCCTTCTATCTCAAACAATGCGATCGTAAAATTTGGCAGTTGCATTAAAGCCGTATAGCATAGCAAACTAATATTTTTTCGAAAACTTCTGAGCATTGTTTGCACGACTCTTGCGCTTCACTAGCGAATCACGGGAATGCAGATAGGTAGCAGCTAGGCGTATGAATCTTCTCGACACAGTTTGGCATTACTTCAGCATTTGTCACGACATGACATTGCTTCTGATTATTGGAGTGGAACAAACATTTTCCGCTTATTGCTGCGCTACTGTTGGACGAACTTGAGCGTCAGCTACCTAAACCTGGCAAAAGTCCTAAGTTTTTCTACGAATCGCTAACGACGTAACGACGTAAACACGACACTTAAAATTAATCGTTGAATTGGGGCTGTTCAAAAAGACTATAATCATTAATAAATCTAATATTTCGAATGACGAATTCGAGTATTCGGGATTTATCTCTGAGAAGGATACAATTTCTAATCGGGCAAGTAATCAACCAAACGGTACTACAAAACTTAATTGAAGTTTGTGCGCAAAACTGCTAAGTGTCTTCTTATAAATGATTCAAAGTTAGAAGAAGACCAACAAGAAATCACTTTTACTAGTCGACATCTCGGAAAGGATAGATACTGCTTAGCACAATTGTGCTTTTACTAATAAATAAATAATGTGGTGGAGAATTCGTAAGAGCTATTTTTAGCAAGTTAATGAACAGAAAATTTAATGATCCATTTTTTCATGATTTCAGAGATCACTAATTGAAAATACCTCTAGCGTTTAAAAAAGAGGACCATTAGAAGAATATATACTGAAATGTTGAATGACAGAAGGTCGAAAGAACTAAAGGCCGAATGCGTCAAATGGTCGAAATAACAAAACGTCGAATATAACGAAAGGTCGAATGTAACAAATAGTCGAATAACCATAAGGTCGAATACACCATAAAGTCGAAAGAGACAAAAAGTCAAATATAACGGAAGATAGAATACAACAATAAGTCGAATACAATGTAAGGGTGAATTCTGGGTGTGTTGAATGGCATATACATTGAATGGCATATATCCACAGTAGCAAAATGATGCAAAGTGTTTATTCCCAAATTTCGAATTGTCGTTGATAGTCACTATCACTTTACGTAACTGCCCTTCATAATTATTTATTAAAACAAACAGTGTCAATCTTTAATTGCTAAAGCATGAATCGCTGTAGGAAAACTACTTTGGAATTATTCATTTTTCGTGCTGCGTAACTGAACGTTGAAATGACAGTTCGGAAACTTATGAAATATTATCTATATCTATATATCTATATAAAACGTGATTAATCCACCTAGCAGTGAGATGATACCTTTTTTTTATCAATCCGCATGTGTTTTTTTGCATGGATATTCTTAGGTGTTTTAGTTCTCATGACATTATTTTAACTATCGTCGTTTCAAACGGCAAATTGAGATTTTAATCACTCATTACTCTGTAATTTCGAATCTGCAAATTGTATCGAATTTCAATCTTAACGTGTGACAATCGATTAAACATTCCATGGGATGTCGAAGTAAGTTCCACTTTAGAGTTTTTCGTCATTATTTATGGTACTTCCAGAGCTGGTATTCAGGAACTAGCATAACCCAAAATGATTCGAATGGCCATAAATTAATACGCCAAACAATTTACATCTTCTATATCGGTATGAATTTTAAAAATTCATCATCTGTAATTCCAGAATCGGATAAAATCCACCAATTTTGTATGGGACCTTAAGTCCTTTAATTTGAATTTTTGTTTTTGAAGTTCGATTTGGCCTTTTTGAAAAAATGATTAAACTTTGAGAAACGATTCGAAACTGGATTCGGAGTTCTAAGATCGGTGTAGCCGAAATCAGATAAATTCACCTGAGGAGTGTGTAGACATCTTTGAGAAATTGTAGTGCGAATTAAAATTTGGGGGTACATTCCGAATCCAAAAAAGAATACCGCTTAAACTGAAATAAATTTATTTGGTAATCGACTATCCAAATTTGCAAACCCGATAAACCTGATTAATTTATGTGAAATGGACATTTTTATACTAATCACCCTGTATCTCCTAAACCAGAAATCGGATCTGACTAATTTTTATAGGATTTTAAGACCTCTCATTTGAATCATAGATGATTTTTAGACTTCATTTGAATCTTAGATCGGTTCAGCCATCTACGAGAAAAATGAATTGCATTATTTTAATTTCGTTTCACATGTCATCTTGTGGTTCCGAAATCAGAAGTCGGATCCAAATTTGGAAGTATACTAGTTTTCATATTAATCTGAGTTGGTAGAAAACGGTTTAGCCATCTCCGAAAAAATTGAGTGAAATTATTTGTCACACACGCATTTGCTGATCTCGACGAACTGAGTCGTATGGTATATGGAAGTTATGTTCTTCCAGCTTTTATTGCTGTAAGTAGTTTAAATCAATATAATTATGGAATTACTTTCAACTCGAAAATGCTGATATCATCTGGTTTATAAATGCCATATTCGAACGATTATGTTGCCAAAAACGAACCGTGCTAAAATCGGTCCAAGGCAAATTGTCATGAAAAAGGATGCTGTACACAGTCTTTTGGGCACTTAGAAACAATTGTATGTCACCGTATAAAAATCGTGTTTTCCGTTGCTCCCAAGCATTTCTTTGTCATACAGTGCTCAAAACTTCTACTGCTGGAATAAGGGGAAAAGTCGTTTACACAAAAATATTGATATCTCCGTTAAAAATGGACGGATTTTAACAAACTATGGCTTGTTGGATAGCTATTACCGTGCGGAATCTTAGTCTAAAAACATATTCTGTTTTCAAGGTCAATTGTGACAGATACTGTCAAAAAACTAAAAATTTTGACATAAAACTCCGTATAACTCAAAAAGTAAACATCCTATCTCAAAACCATTCAATAGCGTTTTGGGTGACGCACAGTGGTTCAAAAGCGCAATTTCACGCTCTTAATTAATAACTCATAGGAATGTGGTTTTTGAGGTACAGTATCTTCAGCAAAGTTGATCAGAATGATAGACGCCATCTTTTGGCAAATTTTATTTATGTGATTAATTCCCCTAAAAGTGAGATAAAAACAATAGTTCAGTTCAGAGCCAACATAGGGGCTAAGTTATTTCGACAAAGTTGTTCAGAAAGTTATTTCAAACAAATTTACTGAAGGTCCTATTCCCGTAACTTGAGTGTAATTCATTATATAATATATTTTCTGAAAAGGGTGTCCTAAAACCAGTTTTTGTATGAAAACAGTTTTTGTATGAAAACATGAGTTTTTCATGTTCCACAAAGTTTTTCATCATTAAAAACTACACAACTTTCTCAAACATACTATGCTGCTATCATTTCAGTTTAATTAAATAGAGCAATTTTTCATGGTTTTTATTACAAAATTTCAACTTGTCTATCATCAAAAGGCGCAGAAAGGTGCAGATGAGACTACTTACATATTAAACTACATGACAAGAGCTTTCATACCGTGGTTGAATTACTCGTCTGCGATCGTCTGCAGGCGAGATATGTTCTTTTCAAATATGCTTGTCCTTGACATTTGCAATGATAAGGTGCACATCATGTCATATCAGATTTCAGTATATATTCGTTACCATGGTAACTCTCACAATAAATGATTTTTATGGACATCGAAGTCTACAAATAGAAAAGTTTAGTAATCATACCAGACGTTTTCTGAAAGTGAGATAAGAAGCCACGGCTTTGAAAAAAGGCAATCATCATTTCGAATTACGTCATGTCATTTTTTGGTAAGTTTTTCTATAGAAAATATCTGCGGACAAATATCCTCCATTCATCAATTGAAGTGAAGAACGATAAACGCGTGCTATAATGTAATGTTCACAATAATTAAGAAGTTTCTTTCATACAGGTTTCGAGAGTATTATACACGCAAGCAATACATATCACTTTCGAATCGGGATCCCATGAATTGGTTATTAGTTTCATCAGATCCATTGGCTACAAATATTCGCACCTTATCATTCCAAATGTCGAGGACAAGCATATTTGAAAAGAACATATCTCGCCTGCAGACGATCGCAGTCGAGTAATTCAACCACGGTATGAAAGCTCTTGTCAAGTAGTTTAATATGTAAGTAGTCTTATCTGCACCTTTCTGCGCCTTTTGATGATAGACAAGTTGAAATTTTGTAATAAAAACCATGAAAAATGGCTCTATTTAATTAAACTGAAATGATAGCAGCATAGTATGTTTGAGAAAGTTGTGTAGTTTTTAATGATGAAAAACTTTGTAGAACATGAAAAACTCATATAAATTGATAATACATGTGTTTTCATACAAAAACTGGTTTTAGGACACCCTTTTCAGAAAATACATTATATCATGAATTACACTCAAGTTACGGGAATAGCACCTTCAGTAAATTTGTTTGAAATAACTTTCTGAACAACTTTGTCGAAATAACTTAGCCCCTATGTTGGCTCTGAACTGAACTAATATTTTTATCTCACTTTTAGGGGAATTAATCACATAAATAAAATTTGCCAAAAGATGGCGTCTATCATTCTGAACAACTTTGCTAAAGATACTGTACCTCAAAAACCACGTTCCTATGAGTTATTGATTAAGAGCGTGAAATTGCGCTTTTGAACCACTGTGTGACGGGGAGACCTTTCATTTGCAACTAGTTTGATCAAAATCGGTGCAGCCATCTCTGAGATCTCGACCTCTTAGTTGACAACACACATACAGACACACACACATACACACACACACACACACACACACACACACACACACACACACACACACACACACACACACACACAGACATTTGCTCAGTTCGTCGAGCTGAATCGATTGGTATATGACATAAAAAATGCAGAAATCATTCTTTGTAATCGCATCACTTAAGAACGGATGCACGGATTTACTTGATTCTTTTTTTTGTGTGATCAGTTTTTACCCCCAACGGGTTTGTACATCAAAAAAATTAGGAAAACTTGCAGGAAAAGTGGGAAAAATCCATAAAGTTGTTTTGTATGGACAATGGAATTTTCCACTGAAAAAGTCGCCAATGATTTCTAGATCATCGATAGGTGTTTGGCGCATCAATTAAGAGATTGTTCTGTAGAAGCGCTGATATCAAACTAATAGATTTTCCTTGCTTTCTAATGATTAAGCGTACATAATAAGTGGCCATTAGATATCAATGTTCAATATGATTATCATAATGGATTTATACTGTCATTTTATAATTCATATTCTGGGAAGAATGTTCAGATTGGCAAGATCAATATCAAGTTAAAATTTAAGCGACGTCTCTCTAAGCAACCAAATGTTCCACAGTGCCTGTCAGGCCCGTGTGGGGTTTCAAGAGAGAGGGGTTCAACAGAAGGAGGGGAGGGGGCTTCGAGGAGGATGAAGATTCAAGGGTGGGGAAGGCGCACAAATTTTTAAGGAAAAGTCAAGTTATTTTCACTTTTATATAATAGGTACTCTATTGTTCATGGAACCTAATGTTGAAAAATTTTCCATTTGGCGGAGAGGTGGGTAGGGCAGGGGTGTGGATGTAGTTGTTAAAACCCCTAAATCCCCCCCCCCCCCCCCTGTGCACGGGCCTGGTACCTGAACAATAACCACTTTATTAGAGCTCTAAAGTACACGTGGCATTTTTTGGCAACTTGAATAGACAGAATAAGTTCTGAGAAAACTTTCTCACTGCTTAAAAACTGTACAGGGAACTGCTTCAAAGTTTATTCTGTTACATCGGGCGAACATTCAAGTATGAGTAATTTCTTAAAACGGACTGTTCAGAATGGTTTGTATGCTTTGTATGTATGTGTTAAGTTTATCAATACAAAATGCTTTTCTATCCATTACCGAAAGCAAGAATCACATCTGGAAGAGAAAGCGTGGCACCTTATATCCATTATGTCGAAGCCCTTAGAGAGAGATTCTTTATTGACTCAAATGATGGGATGACAATCTGTGCTTTTGCTCAATTTTTTCTTAACAGAAGTATTTCACATTTTCACATTAATTTTTGGTGATATTGCTTTTTTGAGCTAAAGCGAATGTATGTCGAATTCCGTTGATTGTAGGATAAGTAATCAGAAAAATAATGGAGATAAACGTTAACTACCTAGTCGTGCGACAATTCTGCTGTCCAAAAACATAAATTCGAACAAATAATTTTTGGGAGAGACGGAGTTCGGTCAGCTAGTTAACAAATGAAAGTAAACCGAAACTGTCATCCGATGGATTCATCTACCACTTACGCAAAATGTCTCTCTCTCTCTCTCTCTGTGTGTATGTACCGTTTTTTCATAAACTTAGATTCAAACGAGGTCTTGCGGTCCCATACAAAATTCCTGAATATTATTTGGATCCAACTTCCGGTTCCGGAGTTATGGGTTAAAATGTGCAAAAATTATGAAAATAAGTTCACTAACTTTTCTCGGAGATGGCTGAACCGATTTTCACAAACTTAGATTCAAATGAAAGGTCTTGTGGTCGCATACAAAATTCCTGAATATTATTTGGATCCGACTTCCGGTTCCGGAATTATGGGGTAAAATATGCAAAAAAAAATGAAAATATGTGTTCTAACTTTTCTCAAAGATGGCGCGACCGATTTTCACAAACTTAAGTTCAAATGAAAGGTCCTGTGGTCCCATACGTAATTCCTGAATTTCATCCGGATCCGGAAATATTGGGTAAAGTGTGGTAAAAATTTTATACCCTAACTGAAAAGGGCGAAAAACCGTGAAAAGTTTTCTAAATCGGTCTTAAATCTTCTCCAATTGATAGTTTTTATCAGTAGACGGTCAAACAAACCGATTTCGGTTATTCTTTTAAGAATCGAAGAAAATTATTTTGAAGAATACCACAGTATTACATATGATAGTATGATTGATATGAGAAAGGCATCATTACAGCACTAGGTGGATTAAAACAGGTTTTATTACTTTCCCAAGTAGCACCTGTAACTTGTTCATAAAAAAATAAAACAAAACAGATGCTGCATAATGGTCGCATGGCATACAAGACGAAACAAGACGTTTTATGATGGTGAAAATGAAGTCAAAATAATGTTACGAATTTACATTTCATCATACTAAGTTACAATAACCCGGCTAGAAGTGATTTGCAAACCAATAACAAATTTTATTATTAAAACCGAACATCTCAATGGTAGAAATTGACATTATTTAGTTTGATATAAGAGTTAAAATTTCAAAATTCATAACAAAGTCTTCATGAGAAAATGTCAAAAAAATATAAAGTTTTGTCATTGTTATATCAAACCAATAACAAAATATTTCGAGAAGAAGAGTTTTTCAGTTATTTTATATTCTAGCATTCAGAATTAAATAATATTATAAGAATTTCTCTTATCTTATTCTGATGCAGTTTATTCAATTGTATTTTATTTGAAGATAGAACTACTGGATCAATTTTACTTAATAAAATTGGAATAACTCATCAATACCGAAATAAGATATAATAACTAATTTAGATGCTAAACAGATATTGTACAATTTCTTGATTCTCTAGATGAAATATCAAGAAAATATCAAGTATCGCTATGATAGCACAGAAACGTCAAGACAAGATATGATGGTAAAATTTGTTATTATTTTGACCTTTGTTTTCCATTTACATCTACCTGGGAAGTTCCGACATAACTTTTCGGTAATCTAACTCTTACGACGTGCTTACATTGACTGTTTTTAGTCGCCAACTGGTCACCGTAACAAAATGTGACAATGAAAAAGTGACTTACTACAAGACAAAGTTAAGTAATGATTTCATATCGGTTACAGTATTCGTTGTGATGCAACATAGAAATACAAATACAGTGTCGGTTGAAAGCTTCCGTACATTTATCCGGACAAAAATATTAAATCAATAAGTAGAATAAGTAGAACATTCCTTCAGTCTAAAAAAAATTACTATAGTTAAATCTCCGCTTATACGCAAATTTTTTACCGGTACATGTGCGAAGCAAACTTGTTTCGTTTTGGGAAGTACATTCTCTCTACCAGAGAAAATATTTCTACACTTTGTCACGGCAGTGTATGCATGGAAAAATTTATGTCAATTGCTACCATTATGACCAGGGAATGAAACATTAATTAAATTTGAAATAACTGCAATTTTTAATTATTGCGATTGGTCAACTGTTTTAACTTTGGTATACGAAAAACTAATAATAATCATAAAAAAGTTCTATGTGAACAAATTTCGACGGGCATAAAAATATGAATATTATTTTGTTTGTCGATGTTCTGAAACCCAAAATATCGAAGGCGCGCACGTTTTAAATAAGTACAATGATTAGCTTCACCATACATATCGAATAGCGCTTATATTTTGAGTAAATATATTGAGTTTAAAGAAGATTGAATTCTATATTTTAACTCTGATGCCATTTTTTGGCCGTAAATGTTGAATGGAAAAAACAACAACAAATTGTAATTTGGCAAAGCTTATATTTCCTGTTTCATTGTGACTGATGTGCGCGCTGAATCAAATCAAATATTCGTTACTGAGAAGTTGTTTGGCAACCCGTGGTAAGTCGCACAAGCTCCGCCTCTTACGCTTTCCAGGTTACATCGCAGTTATAATGCACGTTGCAAAGTTTTCTACTTGTTCCATGAATTTGTGTCATATAAGTTACTGTAATTGAAGTGTAATAACGTGTGCTACTTGGGTTTAACAGATTCAAACCATGATCTCGAAACTGACACAGAAGCGCATATGTCAAAGAGCCCGAAGATTCGTTAGGTTCTTATTCGAAGGATCCTTTGTCTGAGAGCGATTTCGCTGAACTTTTGGAAAAACTCACGAAAACCCTAGATGGAGTCCCATTTCTTTTGAAGAATTAGCAAAGCGAACCTGGCCGTTTTCAAGCAAAAATCAGAGCAAAACCGAGCGAACCTGTACTGGTGCCCTTAATGATTATCGAAAATTGCAAAATCTTTCAATGTTACTCTCAATACAACACTCACAGATTTTGAAAAGGCAAAAATCAATTGTTTGTCAAAAGTATTTCCGAATTCGCAGCAAACAATATTTTGTTTTCTCATTTCACACATTTTTTTCTCAAAAGAGTAAAGTGCACTGGATTTCGCTCAATATACATAGAGAACAAAGATGTTTATATGACATTCAAGAAAGTAAAAGCATTGGTTTTTGTACCACGAGAGCACGTACCAAAAGCTTGCCAAATCATAAAATCTGATGAAAAATCATGTTCTCGGCAATCATAAAAAAAGCTCAGAGCAATGGAAAGTGAAGTAAACCATTATTTGAAATAAGCTTGTGGAATGTGCACTAAAGTGTTCTAAAGAGCCTCGATCCACACCTTTGGAAGGTTGACACAATAGATGGCGGACCCTAAAAGATTAGAAAACAGGTGGAAAAGTATGACCAGTTATTTAAAATTGTGGAAAAGTTTGCAGTAATAGACAACATTTCTGATTACATTACAATATTAGAAGACTATTAATTACAATAAATATATTCATTTTGTTTCATGAACGTCTATCTTTGTGTGATTCCCTACTTTACATGTTCGAGAATGGTCTTTATCAACTTCATGAAGAAATTAATTTATGCTACAAAATAACACACGAGCCGCTTCCGACTTAGTGCCGCCTCGGTTCCTAGCCCTTGTGTATGTGGGCTCCACCGCATTAGCATGTATCACCATTTCCTTTTTGTATTTCATGATAGTATGTCTTCTACATACCTTCTCACCATTCACCATTTTGTCGTATTCGACTTTTCGTCGTATTCAACCTTTAGTGGCATTCGACCTTCTGTTACATTCGACGTTTTGTTGTGTTCGACGTTTTGGTATCTCGACTATCTGGAACTTCGACTTTTTGTTATATTCGACCTTCTGTCGCAGTCGACCTTTTGATACATTCGACATTCGATATTTTGTCATTCGACTTTTTGTCTTTCGACGTTTTGTCATTCGACCTTTTGTCTTTCGAAGTTTTAGTATAAAACCCCATTAGATGTCTTTTGTAAAAATTTCATTTGTGTGTTTTAGGTATTGACCTTCAGGAAAGTTAAAAACAATGGAGCAAACAGAATTTCTTGTGATAATAAAACATTGCATTGCCTTTCTCTATAGAGCGTCTCGGAGACCCACGGTGTTATATGCCATTCGACTCAGCTCGACGAAATAGGAAAATGTCTGAGTATATATATGCACCTTTTGAACGAATATTTTACCGCTCAGTTTTCTCGAAGATGACTGAATCGATTCCAACAAGCTTAGCCTAGTTTGTAAGCTCCTATGGAGCCATTGATCAAGTTCGAAGATCAAAAAGGCTGTCTATTTTGGTTCCGGAGAAATAATTGCATAAGTGTCGTAACCGATAAAACGCGTTGTTTTTTATCGCTCAATTTTCTCAGAGATAGTTGACCCGATTTTATCAAACTTAGACTCGTCCAAAAACTATCATTAAATCATTGATCAAATTCGAAGATCAAATGACTCTCACTTCTTTTTCCGGAGATATAATGGTATAAGTGACGTAACCGACAAAACGCGTTGTTTTTTTACCGCGCATTTTTCTCGGAGATAGCTTAACCGATTTTAATAAACTTAGGCTTGTCTTCTCGCAACGATTGTGAAATTGGAAAAGCGCACTTTGTTGTGCAACAAGTTTCTTGTTTGATATGTTTCACTGTAGTAATATTTGTTATGAGAAAGCCAGAAATGAAACTGTTCAAATAAACATAGTGTGCAGTCAGTTAATAAAACCGAGGTAGAACAGAATCCTTACAGGTTATTGAGTTGGTTTCACAAGCAGTAATATGGGTGATTTTTATAGTTGTTACAAAAACACGTGAAATCTCTTGTCTAACATATCCAACAAAAATTACCGTTCTGTAGCGTGAAACATACCAATTTTAACATGTTTTAATTCATACTTGGGTATGGTTTCGGAGACATAATGGTATAAGTGACGTAATCAACATAACACGCATTTTCTCCTTGCTCAATTTTACGGTAGATGGCTGAAGCGATATTAACAATGTTAGGCTCGTTTAAAAATAAGTATTGATTCCTTAAACAGGTTTCAAGTTAATATGGCGATCACTTACGGTTCCGGTGATATAAGGGCATAACTGGCATAGAAGTCAAAACTCATTACAAGTCAATGTCATTAGATATGAATTAATCGATATCAATAATTTTAGACTCCCTCGGGAGTAAAATTGGGCTGAGTACATGAAATTTCCGAAATAAAAAAAATGGATGCATGAAACGTCGAGATTTAGTGTCATCTCGAAAAAAATTCCAGAAAGTCGATATTCAAAAAAATTTTTTTTTCGGAATAACACTGAATCTCGATGTTTCATGCAATTTTAAGACTATTCGCATAAAAAACAATTTACGATTTCGGAAATTTCAAACGCTCCCTCCTATGGTGCTTTTTCAAGATCAAACATTTTCAATCCTTAACCATCGGGCAACACCTCTTAATCATGTCCGATTTAGCTCAAACTTTGCATGGGGACGTTTCTTTAAGGTGCTCAAACTTTTGAGCACTAGCGCTTTACGAAATTAGAGGTGATCCAAAAATATTGGCACCTTATATATAAGCGGTAAAAAACAACGTATTTTGTCGGTTACGCCTCTTATATCAACATATCTGGAAACGGGAGTCGCAGTCATTTGGTGTTCAAACTTGATCAATAGCCTAATGGTAGCTTTCAAACGAGCCTAAGTTTGTTAAAATCAGTTTAGCCATCTCCGAGAAACTTGTGCGGTAAAAAAAACAACGCGTTTTGCCGGTTACGTCACTTATATCATCATATCTCCGGAACCAAAAGTCACAGCCATTTGATCTCCGAACTTGATCAATAACCTAACAATAGCTTTCAAACAGACCTAGGCCTGTCGAAATCGCTTAAGCCATCTCCGAGAAACTTGATTTTCAAACATGGTCAATGGCCCAATAGTAGCTTTCAAAAGAGCCTTACTTTGTTAAAATCGGTTCAGCCATCTCTGAGAAAATTGAGTGGTAAAAATATCTTCGAAAAGTGCGCACACATTTTCCGATCTCGTCTAACTGAGTCGAATTTCGGATTCAGATTCGTTCGAAAGTCTACCTTTCTATAGAAAAAGGCAAAGCATAAGAAATCAGATATCATAAAAAATCAAAAATCAATTTACATAACCATTTACATTAAATTATTGACCAAACTGAACAAGTTTGACAACGATACAAGACACGATTCACGCACGATCTGTCAAAAACAGTGTTGCCAAAAAGATACCAGCGATAAAATAACCCTTTAGATTACTTTTTCGCATTACATTTCTATATGAAAAGACGGTATTCAAAGGCACGTGACTTTTTGGAAGAAAAACAAAAGTCTCGTAACAAAGACTCTGCACTTAATTGTAGAATTCATACAAGAAAGTCATAGAAAATGTTGACCAACGAAGATATATTTATGCTAGCAGAAACTTTAAAAAACGCCATGAAGTCCCTATCACGGGATGTGAGAAGCTTATTGAGTTACAATTATAAGTGTAAGCATTCATCACCTACTTGAAGTTTTAACTTTTCAGAAAATTATATCTTTTATTACCTTTAAATACGTAAAGCCCTTTAATCTCACATATATCAAATATACATTCGCTCATAGTATTCTAGGATACTATCGGATATAAACCATTTCTTAGAGATTTTGATGTAAATTAAAGTACTTTTCAACAAAAGTAATTTGATCTGAATCTTTTTGCAACCTTCTGGAATAATTAAATACGAAATGATAATTTTTTTTATATAAAACTATTCCTAACTTTTTAAAAAATAGTCATAATAAGGCATAGTAGAAGAAACTTAGTTTCTCTAGGATTATTGCCGAAAAAATTGGTATTAAAAAATGGTGTTTGGAACCCTTTTAGTAACACTACCAAATAATGAGTTAACGACTATAGTTAGCGAAATGAGCTAATCAACTAAATTACCAGAAATTACATTGCCTACAATATTGTCGAAGATTATTTACCTGCCTATACACATGTGCTGGAGCATGGTCGTTTATTTACAAAAATCTGCATTAATGCACCCTATATCATTTCCGAAGACACCAACAAGGAAAAAGTTTACGATAAGGCCGCAAAATAATTAATGCCACGAAATTTCAGTTTTGAACTACTGTAGAACGTGGTGATATCCAGAAATCGGAAGCCATCTTGTAATCAAACTGATTATGCTATTTTTGTAGCTATATTGAATACAGAGAACAAGATTTTGTTTTAATTCCAGCTGGTTGATTAAATCCCACGCACTATTTCGTTTAAACACAAATAAACGCTTTTTAGCATGATTCATAGAAGGAAGGGGAGCGCAGAATTTGGATCGGCATGGGTTTGACCACTTGGTTGCCGTCGCTGTATTTGTTGGGTTCGGCAGGCAAGTGAAATCCTGCACTCCTGTTACTTCTGTGTATGAAATTGAAATAAATAGTGGAGCATTTTAAAAACAGCAGCATGAAACATGATCTGTGATAAAGTTTTTTTTTCTATTTCCTTTATTGTCACAGCTATTTTTTGTGGACTGTATATTACTGCACAACCAATCGCCTCACTGAGTATCATCATGTTAATTGAAAATTGCTGCATGGCTGATCATCGTGAGAAATGATTTCATATGATTATCATTTAATTATAATGTGCGAATTTATAGAACATCGCTATAGTGATGTTGAGCGGGATGAGATTTCAGCCAGTTCGTTTTCAGCGGTGTTATTTTACAATTTGGTTTTTTCACTGGACATCATAACAATATCAAAACGAACAATATAGGCCCTTATTACCGTTCTCACTTCCACTTTCACATTCACTTCACTCACATATCACTTCGCTTGATTTTACCTTTTACTAGTATCACACTCAGTGAAGTAATCACTGTAGTGAAAGAAAAACATTTTTCCAAAAAATTTTGGTGATGTGATGTTTTCATAATAATAACAAGCTCATCTAAGTAAGTACTTTTTTCTTTGAAGTGACTTTCACGGTAAGGACCTACTTTCACTTCACCTGATTTTCACCGAGAAGTGATACCGATAATAAGGGCCATAATGTCATGGTTCGGCAAGCGATTTGCCGTTGTGGCCGGAAAACGGACCACTCGTCACATCTTCGACGATGACATTCCCAGTTAACATCGAAAAATGCTTGAAGAAGCGTGAATTTACGTTCATTCAAAGAAATAAGGACAAAATCTTCTTTTGGCAGAATTTATCCAGTAACCACTACTCCAAGATGGTTCTCGAGTGGTATGTTCGGGATTTTGACCACTCGAAAACTGCTAGGCAATTTCAGCGCGCAGCGACTTCGACCAAGCGACTAGGCAGTCAAGGTTATCCAGCAAATGCGGACAATAATGCATCTTGTCTTCGGTTAGTTGTCTGTGTCACATCAATTATCTAGGGGATATAAAACAATTTCTTTTACTTCTAATTGTCCCTCTCGGTGAAATGTTGTTTTCGACAAATTTTCCACTTTCGATGAAATGTCCCGCACCCACTAAAAACACCTGAATACTGATACCGGATCATCAAAGATTTCACGAGAGAAATATCAACGAGCAGGAATGAGTAGCAACATCAACACTAACGGGAATGTCCAATTGCCTATTGGTTTTTTTTTATTAGAGATCATTAATTGGTCATCAATACACAATGCAAATGCCACAGTCCTGCAGGTCTGCAATTTTATCAATCCCGATTTGAACAAACATGAGTTCATTTTAAAGTTACAGTACAGAAATACTTCCGATTCTGGAAAAATAATTGTATAAGTGCCGTAATCGACCTGATAAAAAAAAACACTACCCATTCCGTTTTAACGGAAGAACATTGCCAGGTTGTTTCCCAAGGAAAAATAAAAACAAATACAAAATTTATGAAATATGTATTTCGGTGGAGCAGAAAAAAGCTTTCCAGGACGTACCAGCTTTGTTGTCGCCATACCACGCTGGCCATGTAGAACAGTCAGCATTAGATATATTATATTCCCCCAGTTTCAGCAACACATACACACATACACACGCACGCATACACGCCACCCGGCTGCGTTGACCTGGTGTTGAGCCACCCGGGCCCCGGATTGTCTCCGTCAAATCCTGAAAGCTGAACACGAACCCAGCCCGGTTAGCTCCGCTCGTCGTTCGGCCAAGTAGACCAGCAATGGCTCGTTTTCACAAGAAAAGAGCAATCAGAGACACGTACATGCCCAGTGCCGTTAGTGCATATGCAGTGTAGGATATGAGGCTGTGTCGGATACTCGGAAGAACTCCTCGACGGGGAGGCATTCCCATTCGAGCGCAGGAATAAATATACATATACACATACTTCGAGTGACACGACAGTGAAAACCGACAGAGCGGACAACGAATTCGGATTGAGTCTGCTGAAAGAAAGGATTTTTATTTTTGGACTCGGTTCAAAAACACTTCTTCTTCAGGGGCTGTGCGATCGGTACAATAAAACGCACATGCATGAGGGGGTGGTTGTTTTTCTGGTGGTGATTATGGTGGGCGAATAAGGGGTCAAATAACAATTGGTGCCACGTGTGGTGGAACAAAAAAATAAATAAATAGAAACAACGGATGACTACAGTATTGGGCAAAGCCAGAATAGATTTATGAAATTCATTTATAAACAAGAAAAAAGAGAATTTGTTCACCGCTTAACGAGGAACTGCATAAGCACTGAAATAGGTCGAGCGTTGTTTTCACCAACTTTTTTTCCGAATGATAATAAATGTTAATAAAAATATACATTACGGTCACGGTTTAAACATTGTGAAAATTTGCATTATTTTGTAGAGCGGTTGGAGGACATCAACTATTTCACCTTAGCTTTTGTGATAATGCTCACACAGGAATGATGGATCGCATTCGAAATTTTAATAAAGCAAAAAAACTGAATGTATTGTTACGGTTACGGTTACGGTTGTCAAAATTGTTGCAAATATGATGTGAATAGTAAATCATTCAATTATTCTGAGATTTATAAGAAGGAAAAGTAAAGTGAACAGATAAAAATTTACAGGGTGTTACGATCAAAAATAGGTCAAATAGTTCAGATGTTGTTCTATCAAAATTTTCAAGTTTCAAGTTAAATTTATACAGAATACAAAAAAATGTTCGCTCTTGCTTCGCTTTAAAGTAAATGCAAATATTCGAGCTTTTCATTTGACTTCATTCATCATATTTTGTTCAGCCTTCTCGTCAGAGAACGTCAGTTGGCCTTGAACTGCATCTCACTGACAACAGTCTGCCTGAGTTTACGCTTGGCAATGTCCCATTATATTTTCATTTGGCGGAGATATGGCTTGAAAAAATACCTCTTCCTAATCCACCTAGTATCGTGATAATGCCTTTCTCTTGTCATTCAAACAGTCTCAAAAAAGTACGGGTGTGTAATGTCAGAGACATAACTGGATGTCGTGAATACGAATAAAACTGACACACTTTCTTTATACTTCCGAATTCGAATTGGTAGTTGATCGATTGTGTGAATTGCAAATTTGCCCTTTTTCACTACTAGAATTTCAAACGATGCGCCTAGACTAAATTACAGATTAGTTACATTAATCATTCTGAAACGCAATTAAATATAATGAAATAAATAGATAGTTCTGTATAATAAAAATGGGCCGTATAGAGTACAGTAAAGCAAAATTTCGCATAATTCTTTGAGAGTATTATTATGGTTCTAAAAAGAACCGAATAGAATTCTAGAATAAGGAATTGGACCTGAGTTCAAGAACTAAATTTAGAACCAAGAACAGAAGTTCTGCTTTCATTGACGACTGCTCCACCTGACGACTGAAGTCCAAATGAGAGCACGACCTGAGCGTTTGAGGTTTGGCACCACGCTAAAGGTCTGCTCTCATTACTGATGACCGCTGCTTCCGACGATTGAAGTCCAAATGAAAACACGACCTAAGCGTTTGAGGCTTTATACCACGCAAAAAGTCTGCTTTCATTGCCGACTGCTCCACCTGACGACTGAAGTCCAAATGAGAGCACGACCTGAGCGTTTGAGGTTTGGCACCACGCTAAAGGTCTGCTCTCATTATTGACGACCGCTGCTCCCGACGATTGAAGTCCAAAAGAAAGCACGACCTAAGCGTTTGAGGCTTTATACCACGCAAATGGTCTGCTTTTATTGACGACTGCTCCACCTGACGACTGAAGTCCAAATGAGAGTTGCGACCTGAGCGTTTGAGGTTTTTAACCACGCAGAAGGTGCACTCTCCGAAGCTGCTGGTCCCACGACGTCTGCTTGCATCCAACGCACAAGAAGAAATGATCGAATTTCGACCACGGTTCCCCTTTTATACGCAGTCAGTTGAAGGTATGTGCCTGACTACCTCAAAATCGTCGTCCTTGCGCGAAAAAGCCAAGCAAAAGTAAAGAGTTTTCCGCGTTGTTTTCAAAATTTGAGGAAACTTAATATTTGAGTTTTTTGTGGTTATCTCACACTGTTCAAAATATTATCCTAAATTCCTGATCATATTTTTGATGAAATGGTGAAAGAATTATGTTGCTGCCTTTAATACAAGTCGAGATATTCACGATTAAGTTCTGCCCATTCTTCCATATGGCTAATTTTTAAAAGGCACCCCGTAGTAAAGTAAGTCGTATTCACGACAAAACATTTTTATTCGTTTGGATGATTTCTGGTACGAATTTTGGGCTGATTTTTAACACAAATTCATTCAGATTGTTTCGGTTGGAAAAGCCTCAGCTTAACGCCTACGTCGTATATTCAGAAAACGTACTCGAAACCAAAACTATCAGAAATAATACATTTGACCTGGATCATTGGTTACTTGGGTATCCGGAGCCGAAAGTGACATCCAATTGACCTTAGAACTTGATTCATAACCTAATAGTAACTTTCAAACGAGCCTTAGTTGGTTAAAATCAGCTCAGCCATTACCGAAAAAAATTGTACGAAGAGAAAAAAATGCGTTTCGTCGGTTGCGTCACTTATACCAGTTTATCTCCGGAACCGAAAGTGACAGCCTCTCGATCTTTCAAATTGATTCACAACTCAATAGTAGCTTTCAGACGAGTCTAAGTTTGTCAACATCGGTTCAGTCATCTTCGAGAAAATTGTGCACACACATACACACACGGACATTTTCTGATCTCGTCGAGCTGAGTCGAATGGTATACAACACCAGGGGTCTCCGGAGCTTCCATAGAGAAAAGCATACACCGAAATTTTCGGTTGACGATTCCGTTCGCAATTTAAATGTCGCGCTTCAAGTATTTTTATTTCTTTGCGAACAAATCTCTCTTCCGGCAACCGTAAAATATTTTTACGATATCCAGTTTTCGATTCTCTTCCGTTCTGGATTTACTGATTGTCGACAAACGATCGCGATCGATTTTATTATATGCAAAACAGTTTATTCGACCACATTCATCAGTTTCGACAGCGTTGCGGACGAAAAGTATGGATTTTGCGATGCACAAGCGAAATTTTGACGGGTCATTACTCAATATGCTTAGATGCCATTTCCGTAACCGAGAAGCAAATATCAAAATCAAACAGTAGGTGATGCTTGTTTAACTCTAATGCGACATAGTTAACAAATTTGGACTTTAATTTCAATAAAGCTAGCTTCAAATCGCAACACGATCAATTGAATTTAGACAAAAATTGTTGAAGTTTAAACGCTATACGGGATACCGGAAGCTTACACATTCAGCGTACCTCGCCCAACGACAGGCTACAGGTCCCGCATCTAGAGTTTCATTCGAATGACTATCTAGAGATTTGATGATATTTTGAATTGGATTCAGCACTTAATTATGAAGCTATATTCTGGCCTATGAAAAATTGATTCAAAAAAATATTAGTGCGATTCTTTCTTTATATCTTGGCGAATGAAGATGCAATGTATTTTTGGTTATCAAAGTGAGAGAACGCTTGACTATTACTCAGGATTTGCGAGTTTTTTTTAACGACCATACAACCAAATACTAACAAAATTAATCCAAAACAACTTATCGTTTCGATGGTTTGCATGAACAGAAATTCGAATTGATACCGTATCCACCATATTCGTCAGATTTAGCTCCCAGCGACTATTTGCTGGTCTCAGATTAAAAACAAAAACCTTGGTGCAAAGAGATCGGAATCGCTAGATAGGGTCAATTTATTGATTACTTGAATTGTTCAAGGTAAAAAAATCTCTATGATAATTACATTGGTTCTGAAACTATCCTTTTAGGAAGGAATTTGTGTTGGAGAACTAAGATCTGAGTAAATGTCGCTGAATTTCGTCATTTATCATTCCAGGTTGATTCCTCTAGTCCGTGGGTGCAATACTGATACTGCATACAGAATGCGAAGCTTCTGCTGTTGAATATTTATGCAAATACAACACATATCAATGGAATAAACTGGCCTCAAAACAGCACAAAGTGCGTACTAAATTCATACTAACAATAACTGTATAAAATGCTCGTTTTAAAAATTGGCGTCATTTTACGTTCGCAGTCAATAAGGCGGGGCTAACGAGACCAACAACAAATAAATCTTTGATTTTTCGGACCAACAGAATGAATTTCAATTCTTCTGTTATTGATTATGTTCTTATACCGATATTGAATAGATCTTTGGGATCAAGTTTTGGTTCTTAAAAGAATTGAGTTGTTCACTTTTTCCTTGTTTGACTAGGTCACGTGAGTTTTCCTTGAATGCAAATCTTCTGCCGTTGAACATTGTTGAACATAATTTCCACGAGACATGAAGCTTACTTTTTACATACATTTCAAAAATTGGTATTTATTAGTATCTTTACTATTTAATCGGAAATGATGATCTTGGAGCGTTTCAATTTAATTAGGAATAACTGCAAATGCTGATCTTTTAGAACAGTTTGAACTCAATTTTTGCGATTTGCGTAGTTTTAGACGAGGTACGATAATCTCTTTTTTTCCTTTGTAGAAATTACAAAGAATGATGGTCGTTGGAACAAAAATATTCTTTCTAATCCATTGTTTAAAAATCAACGAGAAACAAATCTACATGCACATATAGGTACTTGTGGAGAATTTATTCTTAAAACGACGCTCACTAGTAGCCAAGCTTCAAAACAATTCCACAAACGCGATAGCTCTGCGCAACGCCCCTGAGCTGCATAGGGGAAGGACGAGGATAGTGATTGGTAGTAAACGATTTTCATGGATGAAGCTACCTTTTGGGTGTGGGGTTCGAGTGAAACGTGTCTTGTTGGGAAACGGTACCGAATTCGTTCGGCGGACTGATTCGGTAAAAGTGAATGTTTGAGGGTGCTTCTCAGATAGGAGACTCGGGTTCTCTGAGCTTCTCATGTAGAATTGGAATGCAGTAAAAATAACTGAAAATTACAAACAAATCTTTACAAAGTCGGTCGTAACGATTTTTGGATCTGATAACAGAGAGATAACAGCCCTTTTAAGAGGATAATGACCCAAAGTATCTGTTGCACCTGAAAGGAGGAGGAGGAGTAGGACGAGCCTCCCAATCAGACGCAAGCTATAATGATTGGATCATCATAAAGAGCAAATTTATTACATCTACGCTGAAAACCTTATCGAAAACACATCTTGACCGGGAGCGGATCATTTCGCCGAATGCCATTTCGCCGGAAGTCGTTTCGCCGAAAGGGTCATTTCGCCGAAAGGGTCATTTCGCCGAAAGGGTCGGAAGCGGCGGCCTCTTGCATACAAACCTGTAACCGCATATTATCTTTCATTTGTCTTTATTTTAAATCGATTCCAATTACGATATCAGAACAATTGCAGGATTCGGCGAAATGACCCTTTCGGCGAAATGGCATTCGGCGAAGTGACCCATTCGGCGAAATGTCATTCGGCGAAATGACCCTGATCCATGATGAACTACTAATGTCACCTCGCGATTCAACATAAGCTGCTAAGCAAACACAAAGTTAAATGCTTTTTGCGAAATAACAGCGCAGTTCAATGTCTTTACTGATATTTCAGTCGAAAACGAAGCTACGATTTTATAACCATATGCACATAGTAGTCATTTAGAGGACTGATTTTATAATAGCGCCATTCAAAGGACGATGTTTTTACTTAACTCAAAACATTCTTAATGACAAAAAAGAACTTTTGGCATCGTTAGTTTTGCCTTTCTCTATAGAAAAGTAATAGAACTGTAGGAGAAATCAACTTTTGTATTCCGGTTCAGTTGGCCGTCACTTTTGGTTTCAGAGATATGTTGGTATGAGTTGCGTAACAGTCAAAACACAATTTTCACTCTCCGCTCGATTTCCTCGGAGATGACTGAACCGATTTTCACAAGCTTAAGCTTATTTGAAAACCAGTCTTAGACTATGAATTGCATTCGAAGATCAATTGGCTGTCACTTTTGGTTCAAGAGCTATAAAGGTATAAGTGACGTAACCGGTAACACGATTTTTTCCTTCCGCTTAATTTTCTCTGAGATGGCTGAACTAATTTCAACAATCTTAGGCTACTAATGAACTGAAAGCTACTAATGAGCGTTTGCTCAACTTTGAAGATCAGAAGGCAGGCATTTTCGGTTCCGAAGGTATAATCATAGAAGTGACGTATTCGAGATAACGCATTTTTCTCCATCCACACATTTTTTGCCACTGTATCAGGTGCACAACTTTTCTTCCAAAATTAAAAATTTTATTGCGAAAAAGTGCTTGTATTTTTCAAAGTATTGTCCGTCGCTAGCGACAACTTTCTCCCATCGGATCCCGGCTCGAAAAAAGGAGGATTGAAAATGTTGATCTGCCAGGCCGTGTTCCATCGAACGGAATAGGTGGAAGTCAGATAGGGCGACATCTGGGGAATACGGCGGGTGGGGCAAGACTTCCCATTTCAGTGTTTCCAGGTAATTTTTGACCACTTTTGCAACGTGAGGCCGAGCATTGTCGTGTTGGAGGATGACTTTGTCATGTCACTCTTGATATTGTGGTCGCTTTTCTTTTAGCGCGCGACTAAGGCGCATCAGTTGCGTTCGGTAGCGATCTCCTGTGATGGTTTCACCCGGTTTTAAGAGCTCGTAGTAAATCACACCGAGTTGATTCCACCATATACAAATCATAACCTTGGGGCCGTGAATATTCGGTTTTGCCTTTGACGAAGTCGCATGCCCGAGCTTTCCCCATGATTTTCTGCGTATTGGATTATCGTATCGAACCCACTTTTCATCCTTTTTTTTCTTCATTTTTTTTTCATTTCACTCCTTACGATTTTGTCTTTGAAACAGTTGCTCACATACAAATAGACAGCGCTCGATGTCCCTCGGTTTCAACTCGTACGGAACCCAGTGTCCTTCTTTCTGAATCATGCCCAGGGCCTTGAGACGTTTTGAAATGGCTTGCTGACTCTCTCCCAACGATTCGGCAAGCTCTTCTTGGGTTTGGCACGAATCTTCATCAGGCAATGCTTCTAGTTGTTCATCTTTGAAGGTTTTTCTCTTCCACCACCATGTTTGTCTTCGACATCGAAATTACCATTTTTAAAACGTTGAAACCACTACCGACACGTTCTTTTACTCAGAGCAGCATCTTCGTAAGTTTCTGAGAGCATTCGATGAACTTCAGCTGCATTTTATTCGAATTGTAACAGAAAAGTAAAACTTCCCGCAAATGGCGAGAATTGGGCACATAAACAGACATTTTTGAGTGTGAATAATACAAAAACAAGAACAACTGTCACTGAAACGGCGATGACAATTCGTTAGGCACTGTACACACTCACTTTAAAGGCATTATCATCTATGTATTTTGATCAGCCTCAGCCGGTACAGCCACCTATCGGAAAACGGCGGAAGCAAAGTTGTACACCTGATACATAAAAATTTTTGCACTGTAAATTAAAATGGTGAATTAATCTTTTGAATTTACGTGGATTTTTGTATTTATTTCACCTCGGTTTGGAACATCAGGACCTTCGCTGAGGGCACACATTTTTCAAAATTATTGAAATATTTCTGTACATACAATGACTAATATGGTGAAAATTATCACACGTATTAGGAAATAATAAGAAATCTGTAGAAAAAGAGACAAAGTAATATTGCATAAGAACTTAAAATATGTTGCGTTTAGAAACACAACCTTGTTGTTTAAATAAACTCAACGGAATACGCAATCGACAGAAAAATCAAAGTGTTCAGTAAATTTTATTTTAAAAATGTTGCAACTCGGGAACGGAAGAATTTGTCAAAAAAATTATTAGCACCATTTTTAGGTAAACTTTTCCGTACTTTCCTAAAATTGAATATAAAATTAAAAAAATATATACAAGCAACATTCAAAAATTTATAGTATAGTCGATGTCTTTCATGCAACCCACCTGGGTTCGATTCCCAATCCCGCACATAGAGACGGAAAATTGTGCTGGTCCTAAGAAGCGCGGAGTACCTTAAGGTTAAACCTGATAGTTATAATCGGAACAAAAATAATTATCGAACTTTAAAAGAATTAAAGCTTGCTTCATTTAGAATTGGAACAAACTTTTGCTCATATTGTGGCGCTCCTGGTGGACGGGTTTGGAAGTTCTTGGCGCCCACGTGTCGGGAATTTTGTTAGCTTCACGTATGATTTTTGACATTCCGCAAATCGACTGTACTTTGTAAACAATCAACATGGAAGCCGAAAGAAAAAAATGTGCAGTTGTTTGGAAAATCCATTGTGGTCTGCATCTAGGCTAGCAAAACAGCTGAAATTGTCCAGAAATATCGTATGGCGCGTTATCAAACGGTATAAGGAAACATTGACGACGATTCGAAAGCCTTAAGTCAATCGTCGGAGTGGAACTGTCGACCGGAGATTTTGAAGACGATTAAGAGGAATCCTAATCTGTCGGACCGTGATTTGGCCAGAAAATTCGGTGCTGGCCATAGTACCGTGAGGAGAACTCGACTCCGGGAAGGAATCAAGTCGTATCGAGCTAGCAAACCGCCAAATCGGACCATAAAACAGAATAGTGTGGACAAAATTCGTGCTCGGAAACTATATGACCAGGTGCTGACCAAGTTCGATGGGTGTCTTCTAATGGACGATGTAACCTATGTCAAGGCTGACTTCGGGCAAATCCCAGGTCGAAAATTTTACTTGGCAACGGCTCGGGGGGATGTTCCAGCCGAATTTAAATTTATGATTTGGCAGGGCATTTGCAGCTGTGGCAAACAAAAGAGTTTTCGTTACAAATAAGAAAATGACATTGGAAATATACCAAAATGAGTGTCTCCAAAAACGAATTTTGCCGTTCATTCGATCCCACGACCATCCCGTAATGTTTTGGCCAGATTTGGCAAGCTGTCATTACAGCAAAGTCGTTAAGAATGTTATGCAGAGAAAGGGGTCCAGTTTGTTCCGAAAAACCTTAACCCACCCAACTGCCCCCAGTTCCTCCCTATTGAGAAATACTGGGCAATCATGGAGAGGAGACTCAAGGCAAAGGAAAAGGTTGTCAAAGACATCAATCAGATGACGACCTGGTGGAATAAGATAGCTAAAGTGATGGACGAAGAAGGTGTGCGTTGCCTAATGAGCCGTGTTACAGGAAAAATTCGAGAGTTCCTTCGAAACCGTGACGAATAATTTTATCCGTATTTTTTCTTAAAAGTATGAAGAAAACGCTACATTTGTATAAAAAAAGATCTTGAATTCAATAATAAATAACTGAAATACAGGCAATTGTCTTTTTCCAATTCTATCTGTAGCAAGCTTTAAACTTTTTCGTCCATTATTTCTCCATCTTGACCTAAATTGCAAAGCAATTTAGTTTACATTCCTTTTGTGAAATTCGGCCTTCAACTTCGCAGCCGATTCATAGCCTAAAAAATCATTGCATGGCTAGTACTAAGATCCTACTGACACAAAGAATCCTTTCAGGTCGGGGCTCGAACATGCGACAAGTGGTTTGTAAGACCAGCGCTCTTCTATGCATTGAACCGCCAGCCCGGGCTAACCCAGATTGCAGCAAACTTCAATTGATGGTAGCAAATAGATATTAGGTGAACATTTTCTATCTACAGATCTACAGTGAAATTTCGAGCATTTAAAATATACCGAATTAAATAGACTATTTATCGAATTGAAGAATCCATGCAAGTTAAAATTTCCCATTTCCCGAAAATTTTCCAATTGCCTGACAAATTCATCTATCCCCGACACCACAACCTATAATCAGTGTGATTCAAACTGTAGCTGAACTAAAAAAAACGAGAAAACTTCTCATTTTCGTTTAATGTTCCTACTAATCTAACCACAGCGAAAATCCATCTCATGTAAAAGTCCTTCTGGTATGTTATCCACCCTGTTGAGCGCGGTAGGATCAGAATCAAGTTCGTAAACTGGATTTTCACAAACAACAAAAAAAAAGAATAAGAAAAACAACTACGAAATGATCCAAAAACTAGTACATATAGCGGCGGAAAAACATCCTGTAAATTCCACGAATCCCAGGATGACGATGAAAAGTCTTCATGTTTATGCAAATTTGGGCCCGTATGCTCGTTGGTCTATTTTTTTGCTGCCTTCAACATTTTCTAGTACACCTACACGGCACCGATCCGTCTTTGGAGTGCGACGGGTTGATTCAAGCACATGTTCTCTACTTTGTTTTTGAGCAGTGAACAGAATCCCACCGGATGGTTTTATTTTCAAAATGCAGTGAGATTAATGTCTATAAAAATCGTTATTCAGATGGAAAATGTTCATACCGAGAAACTCTATAACATCACATGATGGTGTTTTTTTTTCAACACAAAACCATTAAAATTTCTTGTATTGAAATTTGTATAAAAAAGTGTAAATTCTAGCTCCTTACCGGACCATTTGATCCCTGCTTGAAAGTCCTACAACATCGCACCTAACGCCGGTCGTGTAGTTTTCTGTCACCCCGCATACTTGTTTGTCTGTGACACACTCACAGCAGCCCAGGACCAGGCGCAGACAGGCGCCGATAATTGTCTATAGCTGGCACTGGAGTAACAGCCTATGTAGCACACGGGTAGCTTTCGCTTCTCGTTCGGCCCCATTCCGGTTTCCGTATGTCGATGTCCTAAATAACATATCGACAACAGAAGCTAGGCTAGCCTGGCCAGCGAGCAGTACCGGACCCACGGAAGGACGACACTGTCGGCATGCTGAAGAACAAGCGGGGAGCATGCTTTTTGTTTGTTTAGCACAGAGTCGAACCGAAGGGCGACCGGCGACGGGAATAAAAACCTGAGGGAGGTTACCGGAGTGGCACGAACTGCTGCTGCTGCTGCTGCTACTGCTGAAAACAGGATCTACCCATCTTAGCTGGTGATTTGGAAAATGGTTTGGGCTCAGATTCAAATCGGTTTGGACTGCGTCATAGGATTAGAGATGAAGAAAGAAAAAATTGGAATCACGTACGAGTGGTGAAACGGAATTAGGATTCCAGCGGCTGGGTTTTCTTTGTGTCGGAAAGCGATTTGCATGGAAATTTTGGTTACAATTTTACAGTTTACTTTTCAGTGAATAACGAAATTCGACTGCAAAGCTCGTTCGTATTGGACAATCGGTGATAGTTGTGCCACAGTAGCTTAGCGAAGCGCCATTCGGCTAGATTGGATGGTGCAATTTGTAATTCCAATTGTTCGAGATGGTACGTTTCCATTTGCACGTTAAAATGTTGGGTCATGATAGGTACGCGAAATCGATTCTATCAGCTGCAATATTTGCTGCTCTTCATTTCAACGTGGAACTATTTGTTCTTCGTGTGGGTGCGGTTAGTCTTTGGAAATTGGGATTGGCAATAAAACTCAATTAATGAATTCTTTTGCGGCTATGGCGGTATTAGGAGAGCAGCTATAGTTACACTCATTCAGGCGTTTTGGTCACTACATATAGTTTTATACAAAAGTATATAATCTACTTAATTTTGTATTTCCGTTTCGTCTACAACTCGTCAGTGCAGTTGCAGTTCATTATGAACCTAGCAGAAGTAAATGCGGACTCTTATGCCAAAAATTACCATATTGCTCTTTGCAGACAGTAATAATGCACCAGCAGTTCAATATAAACTGCTACTGCACTGATGAGTTGAAGGCGAAATGTGAATACAACAAGATTTAGCTTTGATAAATTAGACCTAGCATAAATTTAGCGATAAAAACTATGTCTGCCCTTCAAAGTTACCACAATCTGTACGGCTAGTAAGTCGGAAGTTGTTTCGTCCGAGACGTCAGTTTAGACAGTGTTTTGCAAGTAGCATTAACCTTATGGAGTAGCCCCCGGTGAACGACCAAAAGGTTAAAGCCGGGGTAAAATAAATGATATTAATAATAATAACCTTATGGCTGCCTAGGTTTTTTTTTTGTTTCTATTATAGAGGCTTTAACATTAATGTCATTCACCTCTTCAGAACAGAAAAACTTTCTGACCCTATGTGCGGGGTTGGGAATCGAACCCAGGCGGGCTGCGTGAAAGGCATCGACTTACCCATCACGCTATACCCGTCCCCTACGCTGCCTAGGTGTTTCTGTTGAGCCATCAGGACGTGTTAGCAGTTCAACATAAACTGCTATGCACTAATGAGTCAAAGACGAAACGTAAAATCAAATCAAAACGGGTATGTGCACCTAGCATAAATTTAGGGGTAAAAAAGGCGGGTGGGTAATGTCATAGACATAACCGGATGACGTGAATACGAAAAAAGTGGACCGGTCCGTGTCATCAATGTGAACCTGGATTCATGAACCGAATTATTGAACCGAATGCTTGAGCTGAATTCTGAAACTCAATTTTGATTATATACTCTGGATTTGAATTCTGAACCCGAGTTCGGTAACTGGATTCCGAAACTTCGTTATACAATTGAATTGTTAAACTGATCACTGAACCTGTGTTTTCGGACTAAATTCGAGACACGGATTCTAGTTTGACACCGAAATATAAATTTGAATCCTAACACTAAACTACCTGGACCTGGATTCTGATCCGCAGCTGAATTTTAGTTACAGAATTTCGGTCCTGGTTTCCGTTTTCAAATTCGGATCCAGAACTCAGATTAGAAATTCTGTTCAAAAATCTTCCGTATCTAGTTCGTAAATTCAGTTCCATTTCTAGAATTGTTGAAACCAAGGATGGCTTATATGACTCAGACCAGTGCCATCAAAGAGAGACGGATATCATCGCAACAACAAAAACCCGGCATGGCTCATTTAACATAGAATCGATACCACTGCGAGAGCGAATTTCTCTCGATGACATTTCTGAGAATCAAAGGTTAGCACGCTGCTGTGGGAATCCTCTCTGAAGCAACAAACGGCCGCTTATTCTCGTTTCGCGATCCGATTCTATACAGGCAGTTGATAATTACGATAGAATCATTTTACTATTGCCGCTTATTCTAACTATGAGCATATAACCTTTGCATAAGTTGTGTCTATGAAAATGTATGTGAATGCTCCACACAAGGGTTTTGAAATATTGCAACCTAGTACGAGAATCATCAAGTTGAATCATCGATTCGATTTTCTGCGATAATTGTCAACTTGCGATTCTCTCTTTAGAAGTTCCACACAGCAACGATCATTATCAGACAGTAAATGTTTTTTAAGGGCGTGAAATACTCGGAGTATGAAGTGGACCGAAGAAATGTAGCAACATTCTCTCACGGTTCATGTATTGAGAGACTCGAGTTCTTGTAGCATCTTCTACCGGATTGAAAATGTTGTATACAATATAGATAGCAATATAGAATTCTGTCAAATTCTCGGCAATCACCAACACTGATTGATACTAATTTTGGAAATAAATTTTAGACTTGCATTCTGGTCTAGAACTTTGAACCTAGACTCTGGAATACAGTTAGAACTGAATTGTGGAAATACAATTTAATTTTGGATCTGAGGATTTCGATCTGACACTCCAGAGTTTCAGGTTCAGAATTCTGAAATTGTATTTTAAATCTGAATTCCGGATAGGAATTTTGGAACTGAATTCTGGTCTGAACCTCGATTTCAGTTTCAGAACTCAATTTCAAAATTCAGATCCAAAGTCCAGGTCTAAAATCATGATCCTGGTCTCAAATCCCTAATTCGATTCCAAAATCCCGGCTTGGAGTCCAGTTCTGAAATTCGATTTCAGTTTCAGAATTCTGGTATTGGTTTCTGGCCTTGGTTTCTGGACGAGGAACTGAATATTAGATCTGGCTTCTGGAAATGAAAAAAAAAACAGGTCTAAAACTCTGAAACTGAATTTCAGAAATGAGTCCTAGAATTGGATTCTGGGCCCGGATTTTGGTCTGAGCTGAACAAGTCAATGGGAAGCATCAAATGTTTTGCCTTCTTTACTTATCAAGCATTTTAAAAAACGTTCACTTTTGAAACACGCCTCATAGTTACGCCAAAATGATGGAGGCTCTGAAAGGAACAGATTGATTAAGTCATATAGCTGAAAACTTTATCATAAATTGCTGATCATATTTTAAAAGGCATGTAGCAAAAATTATGTTGATACGTTAGATATAACAAGAGTTATTCACGATCAAAAACTTATCACTCTCCCAGAAGGAAAATTTTGAAAAGGCGCCCTATAATAAAGTAAGACGTATTCACATCAAAATAATTTTTGTCTTCTCTAAAGCTCCCAGGTTGGCGATTCAATGCATAGGGCGCTGGTCTTACAAGCCAATGGTCGTATGTTCGAGCCCCGACCTGGAAGGATTCTTAGTGTCAGTAGGATCGTAATACTAGCCATGCAATGATTCTGTACGCTATGAATCGGCTGCGAAGTCTGTTGAAACAGAAAGGCCAAATTCCATAAAAATAATGTAATGCCCAAGACTTTGCTTTGCTCTTCTAAAGCTACTAAGATTTAACTGTTTTTGCCTTTCGAACTAAGAAATGTTATGCAACCACTGTGAAAACCGATTTTTTAACCGAAACCCGTAGGATCGAGCAGTGCGGTAAAAAATCATTTTCAATCGAAGTTTTTTTTTAAAAAAAGATGGCTTTTTGGTCAAGTGTTGCTTTACAAAATATTTTGCGTTAAAGGCCAACGTTTCGAAGGAATATCCCTTCATCTTCCGGGCAAAACGACAACAAATATTTTTTCGTCAAGTGAATTGGAACATTGAAAATGGTTAAAAACGAAAACGGCTACTCTACAACAGTCACTTCCCCCGTCAATCGGGGTTGATGTGCGGGGGAAGTGACTGTTGTAGATTAGCCGTTCCCGTTTTTAACCAATTTCTACAAACTTATATACAAATACAAATGCAAGGCCTTGTGGTTCCACAGTCTGTTATTGAATTTTATTCGGATCCGACTGCCGGTTTCGTAACGTAACAGGATAAAAAGAGCAACAAAATGTAAATTTGTTTTTTTTAGAGATTGTTCGACCTATTTTTACAAGCTTAGGTTCAAACGAAAGGTCTTACAATCCCATAAAATCCTTTGGTTTTTTTTTTCTCTGGATACGATTTTCCGAAAATACAGAGTATAAAAATTAATTTTCAGATCGTTTCTATATGTCGTTCATTCAACAGTTACTCTCAGGACTATAATTTCCCTCTCTTTCAAAATGCTATAAAACGATATTTCATGATTACTAAACTGTTCAGTAATGTTAATTTTCACATAGATATAGTAATGTTTTAAGTTTAAATTTTTAGTATGTTATAAAACTTTCCATAAACCGTTCGAAAAATTTGAATCTGTTGCTAAAAAAGATGTTGAAGTTTTATGCCTGTTGGAGAAAGAAATTGGATTATTTAAGCTCCAATAAAATTTGCCCTTCTCCTAATAAACAAAAAAAAAAATTTTTACATGAAATTTAAAACTGAACTTGTGCTAACTTTCAATTAGCCGAATAAAATTCCGAAAATGGTCGCATACCCCAAAAAGGAAATTTCTCCGCTTTTGCAGAAACAACGGGACCGATTTGAGCAAGCTTATATTCAAAAGCAAGATATTATGATCCCATGAGTTGATGCTCAATTTTATCAGAATTCACCTTCCATTTCTAGAATTACTGGAAGGAATGTTTTTGAAATTTCAATTCGTCATTTAACGCGTCACTCAATATGTCGTGTGACTTTGTGAGTGACAGATTGTCGAATCCATATGACGTTTATGACATACCTACCTTCAAAAGTTTATGTGTGAAATTTCGAGACATTTCGATTAGTAAGAAAAAAGTAACGTCCATCATAGTGAAGCTAGTTTGTCGCTTTCAAAAACAATTTCGTATGTTAATTTATTATTGCTTCCTGATGAAAAAAATACTGTGCAAGCTTAACAATGCCTTCAAACGTGTTATCGGGACTCAGCATCATCGAGAAGAACCATTTGTTATTGGTTCACTGAATTTGAACGTCGTCGTACCGGCACCGATGATGACGAACGTTCGGGTCGTAAATAAAAATTCACGAAAAATGGTTATATCTAATCGTAGATTGAAATTAAGTGAAATAGCTGATTACAATTATGCATTAACATTTGGCCATGTGAAAACTCTTTTCAATGCCACTTTTACTCACAGTCGGTCAAAAACAACAACGTGTTGGGGACGGGTATAGCGTGATGGGTAAGTCGCTGCCTATCACGCAGCCCACCTGGGTTCGATTCCCAACCCCGCACATAGAGTCAGAAAATTTTTCTGGCCCGAAGAGGCGAATGACCTTAAGGTTAAACCCTCTATAATCGAATAAAAACGTGTTGATGATTCAGAGCAGTGTTTGGTCATATTTTCAAGTAATAAATAAGATTTTTTTGTGTCGATATGTAACAATGGATGAAACATGGGTCCATCACTTAACTCCGAAATCAAAACGATCATCATCTGAGTGAACTGCAGTCGGTGAATCACGTCCAAAGCCACAACCGTCAGCTGGGAATGGTATAATCTTCATCGACGATCTTGAGAAAGGGAAAACTATCAATAGCGAATCCTACATAAGTTTTTAGATCGTTTGATTGGAAAAATCAAGGAAAAAAGAACTTATATGTAAAAGAAAAACCACCTCATATGTAGAAGAAAAAAAACCGCAGGTCGATGGCAACGATGGTTGAATTCAACGAGCTACACTTTGAATTGCTACCTCATTCATCGTATAGTCCAGATTTGGCCTCCAGTGAGTACTGGCTATTCGTTGATTTAAAAAATTTTCCAATAAATCATCTTTTCTGTTAGTTTTTCATTCATTTGGCCTCTCCAATATATGTTTCCGCTCAGTCATTGCAAAACTTAAAAATATTGCTCACCGGTAACAAGTTCAACTCAAATGATGAAGCAATTGTTACATGGGAAGACTACTTCAAGGCAAAACACAAATCCTTCTACATGCACGGCATCGAGGAGCAAAAGAAGCTTCGGAATGATTGTATTGCTCTTGAAGAATCGGTTTTTGTCCAAAACAAATGTATTTTTCTTAGTTAGTCAGACGACTTATTGAGTGATGTGTCAGAGTGACGATACATAAAACGTAATAAGGAGTGTATCGATAAGTAGTTAGCAACATTCAACAGTTATTACTCTGAAATGGCTTATTTTTTTGCAGTGTGTTTTGCGGTGACATGTTTGTTTACATGTCAATAACAGCTGCGCAATCGATTGGTTTCGGTACGGTTTATCGTTTCAATGATGAGTCGAATTGATCTGGAAAAGCGAAAGAGAATTCTGCACACTTGGTGCTCAGAAAGAAGTGTCACGTACAACGAAATTGCAAAACGGGTAAAAGTGCACCACACCAGTGTCAAAAATACTATCGAGAAATTCGGTAAGACCCTTTCCATGAAGGATTTGCCCCGATCCGGTAGAAAAACGGGTCCCAGCCAGCCCGGCCGGGACTTAAAAAGTGGTTGAGTACACCAGGAAAAACCCATCGGCGTCGACACGGGATTTGGCCAAGCAGTTCAACACCAGCATCGGGATGATTCAACGGATCAAAGTTCGGAACTCCCTGAAAACGTACAAGAAACAGAAGGTGCCGAAAAAGTCCCTGCTACAGCAAGTTCAGGCCAAAACAAGAGCGTGAAAACTGTATAACCGGATTCTACAGAATAAAGACGGATGCATCTTGATCGATGACGAAACCTACGCCAAGGAAGACTCTCGAGCTCTTCCCGGACCGCAATATTATACGAAATCGGTGTACCAGGACCTGGACGACGCTGGCACCACGGTGGCGATGGAAAAGTTTGGGCAGAAGGTGTTGGTCTGGCAAGCAATTTATACCTGTGGTTTGCGGTCGTCGATTTTCTTCACGAAGGTCACAATTAACGCCAAGGTGTACGAGGAAGAATGTTTGAAGAAGAGAATGCTGCCACTGTACAGAAAGCATAAGGCTCCTCCTCTCTTCTGGCCGGATTTGGCTTCAGCCCACTACGCCAACTCCGTTCTACAGTGGTTGTCAAAAATAACGTACAATTCGTGGAAAAGGACATCAACCCACCGAACTGCCCGGATCTTCGGCCAATTGAAAGGTATTGGGCAATTGTCAAGCGGCACTTTCGGAAGAAAGGTACAGTGTCCCAAAACATGCAGGAGTTCAAAAAAAAAACTGGACAGCTGCCACCAGGAAAGTCACAAAAGTAACTGTGCAGAATTTAATGAAGAATGTCAAGTCCGAAGTGCGAGCGTTTCACAGAAACTAGGATTTTCTTCAATATAATCAGTGAAATGCAAAAAATTGTAATTTTCCTACAATATATCGAAAACTGATGTCAAAAAATATTTTTTTTCGCTTTTTTATTCAATAATCAATGTTGCTAACTACTTTTCGATACACTCCTTATGTCATTTTAATGTGATTCAAAATAATTTCCACAAGACGTTTCACACACATACACTCACCGATATTTTGCGATCTCAATGAACGTAAAAGTGTTCAGATTGATTGCATAACTTTTCTATACGAGGAAGGAAAATATATTTTCTTCATCTATGGCATCAACTAAATTGAATTTATAATATTTTCTCAATTACTGTGGAACTGCTCCATCACTGAACTACCTAGGCGATGTAGTGGAATAACACATTTCAGAAGTAACCCGACGAAAAAAGACAATCTGCTTATCTTGTCGACTTGTTTGACCCCATATCGCAAGTAACATTCTTAATAATACACGGTCAGCAACCTTTTTATTTCTCCATTTATTGTGGGTATGCACTGGACAATTTTGTATCTATTTTCATTTAGCTTTTGCTTGTACAAGAAACGATCACTTCAGAAACGCTTGAAATCATGTATTACTACAATCCGAAAGTCAATTTATAACTTTCTTATCTTGTTCATTGGTACTTAAAAAGAATTCATTGTGGTAAAGATAGTGGTAGTGTTCATGTTGGTATAAAATTGAGAAATTTAGTTTAGCTAATTAGAAAGCACCAGTATTTTTGTATAAACTGATTTATTTTTGAGACATTCCAATGCTGCAATTTTTGGATGAAGCATGTTAAATTTATTCCTTTATTTCTTGAAATAGTCAGTATTCAACACAATTCGGAAACGATTGAAAGCGTTTAAATAATAAATTAGAAGAGTCTACTATATAAAAGAATCTGAATGTTAATGACAAAGCTGATGACTACTAAAAGCTGGGTGATATTTTTCAATATCCTTAAAATTTGCACAATTTTAGCTAATGTTTGTTTCTATTTGCCGTACCTGATTTGCAATAGTTTGATTTTCTAATAGTTCGAATAAAACCAGCGTTAAAATGCGGAACAAACGTCGGCTAGTTACGGAGATCGTTCTGGTAACGATCAGACGATTCATAGATTCTTCATTAACTTCTTTAGCGTCGTACTTCACTATGAGTCGGTTCGATGAGCAATGGCTAGAGTAACGAACAGTTTATATAAATAATGATTTTTCCCAACATTTTGGAGTGATACTTATTTTTTGCGAAGGTATATGAAACAAAGTTAGCAGTTTTAAGTACAGACTCCCGAATGAGAAAGCCTCCCACGAAGATTGAATATCTTATCACAAACCAAGTCGAATTTTTGCATACCAAGAACCGAGACAGGAGGTTTCCACTCGACATTTTCCGTGGGTGACAATTAGCATTTCCACGATGCCACCGCTTCAAGACGTGGACTATCTCCTGCTGCTGCTCAGCCTACAAACTCTAGCGTAGAGCTTTTCCCCACACTCTCGCACGAGTATTTGTAGAATTTTAACCACTCCTTCCCGCCTCTTACGGTAGGCTTTAGGCACAGTAACCCGATTGACAAAGAGAAAGCAAGAGAGAAAGAGAGGGAGAGGGAGAGGGAGAGTGAAAATACGTTTCGTTATATTATGGCCTACATAAAGACAAACAACATAAAAACTGTGCCTCGTTGAGAGGTCCTGGATGCTTGGTGGTGAATTATTGCTTATCTTTAAATTGCTTCACATAAGAGGATTTCCCTTATTTGGGTTCATTCTGTCACATCCGTCGTAGGTTCAATCCAATGGTATGCTTCGATTTGCATGGAACTATTTGTCACACTCGCTGAAACATTGATCCATTGTTTGTCTTATATTTACACTTGCACAACCATTTCCGCGCGATACACCGCACTTCGTTCACCATTTTTATGTCATAATTTTCAACAAACAACCTCACAATCTTGAACCTCATGGGATTTACGGAATCCCTGTCAAGCTTTTTCAACCAGACGTAACGCACCACATCATCGCTTCTTCCCATCAACTGCAACGATCCGGATCGAACAGGATCGGCCGTAATTTGTCTCATTTGTTCCGGAAGCAGAAAAATCTTCCAGCTTCACAGTGATTACACCATAGAAGAAAACACTCACGGCAAAAACACACAACCAGGGCCAGAATTGGCAGCAGTAGCAGCAGAAGTAGTAGTAGTAGGAGCACTAGCCTCAACAGCACACCTTACACAGGACACTCGAACTGCGGATATACCTTACGTGAAGTCAGTGCTCCGACTGAAAAGAACTGGGCTTCCAGTACTGCCACAACCCGGAGAACGGCCGAAAAACGCAGGCAGGACTTGCACAACACAGCACACGGCACGAGATTCAGCGCTATACAGCATCCAGCAGCCAGCGAACCAGCTGCTGCAGCATCCCAAACCCAACCCAACCCAATCCAACGTGCCGGAGAGCGGGATCACTTTCTCTCGCAGTTCCCGAAGTGAACCCTGTGCGTTTTTCGCAAGGAACGCTCCACTATTCCGGAATGTCCCTCCTACCGTGTCGGTGACGGTCTCCGGGAGCCTCGCTTTGCCTGGGGTTTCGGGCAAACACGCGTTTCGCATCGCGTTCACCAGCGGCAGGATAGAAAACAGAGCAGCAGCATCCGCGAGAAAGAGAGAGAGAGGAAGAGATGAATGACAGCGATGATTGAGCTTTTCACACCTGAAAAAGCTTCGCTATTCCGCATGGCGAATGGGAGAGTTGAAAACGGCATGCTACATTCGAACTTTTGGTTGCTACTCGTGGTGTTGTTCGTGATTTCCTAAACAGAGAGCACGTCGGTTGGCTGGGATACAGAGCACGTTATTTTTCGGAGTATGAAAAAAACTGGAATTGACATGCGAGGCATACTGTCAGATGATGGTAGTTGGTTTCCCGATGATTGATTCTTACAATAATCGGGTTGGTTTTCGATAGAGAAAATTTCTTTAGATTCACACCTACTGAACACCGATAGTTATTGAGAGAATGTTAAGTATTCAGCAAGCCATGCGATGATAGGGAAATGATAGGGTGCAAATGGGTTCATAAGTTGTAGCCCAGCATTAATGGGGGAAACGAAAGAATGTAAGCTTTCACGTTGAAGTGAAGAAAGACACCAATTTAAATGACATTCCGAAAAACAATCGGATTAAGTTTGTATTGCCAGCAGAACTAACATAACCTTCGTTATAAAACAGTTTTGAGCTAAATTTGGCATTTTCACGATTTTTGCATTGTTACTCTAAATGACACACAGTAGTTCAAATCGATAAAAACGTGCTTAATCCACATAGCAGTGAGGTGATACATTTTTTTATTGATCCGCATCAGTTTTTTGCATGAATATTCTTCGGTGTTTTAGTCCTCATGACATTATTTTAATGACCGTCGTTTTAAGCGGACAACCGGATCGAATTTGAATCTAAACGTGTGACAATAGATTGAACATTCCATGAGATGTCGAAGTAAGTTCCAGTTTAGAGTTTACGGTTATTTGCGTAACTTCCAGAGCCGTATTCAGCATAATCCAAAACGATTCGGATGTCTAAAACAAAAATATGACGAAATTGCAATAGTTTTGAGTTCAACTTTGAAGCGTTTTAGAATTGTCATCTTCTATCAGGTATACACTTTGCTTCCGCCGTTTTCCGATAGGTGGCTGTACCGGCTGAGGCTGGTCAAAATACATAGATGATAATGCCTTCAAAGTGAGTGTGTACAGTGCCTAAAGAATTGTCTTCGCCGTTTCAGTGACAGTTGTTCTTGTTTTCGTATTATTCACACTCGAAAATGTCTGTTTATGTGCCCAATTCTCGCCATTTGTGGGAAGTTTTACTTTTTTGTTACAATTCGAAAAAAAATGCAGCTGAAGCGAAACGAATCCTCTCAGAAACTTACGGTGATGCTGCTCTGAGTAAAATAACGTGTCGGGAGTGGTTTCAACGTTTTAAAAATGGTGGTTTCGATGTCGAAGACAAACATGATGGTGGAAGAGAAAAAACATTCAAAGATGAATAACAATTTACTACGAGCTCTTAAAACCGGGTGAAACCATCACAGGAGATCGCTACCGAACGCAACTGATGCGCCTTAGTCGCGCGCTAAAAGAAAAGCGGCCACAGTATCAAGAGCGACATGGCAAAGCCATCCTCCAACACGACAATGCTCGGCCTCACGTCGCAAAAGTGGTCAAAAAGTACCTGGAAATGCTGAAATGGGAAGTCTTGCCCCACTACGCCGTATTCCCCAGATGTCGCCCCTTCTGACTTCCACTTATTCCGTTCGATGGCATCCGGCCTGGCAGATCAACATTTTCAATCCTTCGAAGAGTTGAAAAAATGGATTGCTTCATGAATAGCGTCAAATATGGACTCCTTTTTTTCGAGCCGGGATCCGAAAATTTCAGGAAAGATGGGAGAAAGTTGTCGCTAGCGACGGAAAATACTTTGAATAATACATCTGTAAGCACTTTTTCGCAATAAAGCTTTAATATTTGAAAAAAAACGACGGAAGCAAAATTGTACACCTAATATATCGGCTTGAATTTTAAGAACTCATCACCCTGTAATTCCAGAATGGGAAATCAGTATCGGATAAAATTCATAAATTTGGCATTGCAACAATAAATATTTTAATTTGATTTTTTGTTTTTGAAATTATGGCCTTTTTTAAGAAAACGATTGTACTTTGAGAAACGATTCGATACTGGAACCGGAATTCGAAAATCAGAGTAGCCGAAATCAAATAATTTCTCCTTGGGAGTTGTATAGTTTATATTTGATTCAAAATGTTCGAAAATCAGTGCAGACATGTTTGAGAAATCGTAGTGCGAATTAAATTTCCGAATCGAAACCTAAATACCACTGAAATTGAAATAAGTTTATTTGGTTATCGACTATCCAAATCTACATACCCGATAAACCTGATTAATTTATGTGAAATAGACACTTTTATACTAATCACCCTGTATCCCCTAAACCGGAAGTTAGATGGGTCTTAGATTTCATTTGAATCTTATATCGGTTCAGCCATCTATAAGAAAAATGAGGTACACTATTTTAATATCGTTTGACATATCATCCTGTAGCTCAGGAACCAGAAGTCGGATCCAGACGTAATTCAGGAACTTTGTTTGAGAGCATACGACTTTTCGTAGTTTGTAGAAAATGTTTGAGTCGTCTCCGAGAAAATGGAGTGAAATTATTTTCCACACACGCATTTGCTGATCTCGACGAACAGATTCGAATGGTATATGGGTGTTATGTTCTTCCAGCATTCATTACTGTCAGTAGTTTAAATGAATATAATTATGCAATTGTTTTCAACTCGAAAATGCTGCCATCGTAGCCATCATCTTATTTAAATATGTCATATTCGAACGATTATGTTGCCCAAACGAACCGTGCTAAAATTGGTCCGAGACAAAATGACATAAAAATGGAAGCTGTACACAGTCTTTTTGGTATTTATAAAAAATTGTAACAGTATAAAACAGTATAAAAAATCGTGTTTCACGTTGCTCCCAAGCATTGCACAGTGGAAAAATAACCAGGAAACCCGCAAAGAAATCGGGAACCATGGACAAAGGCAACAAACAAGAGTGTTTCTTATGTAAAAAAATCCAAGAAATTCAATGGAATCGTTTTTAATGGCCGCACGAATCGTCATCCTGCTCGTTTTACCCCAAATGCCCAGCAGTTTTAGGGGTTTCTGTATGATTTGTTCTGTAACTTAAAAATAAATCGAATGCGGTCTACTGAAACAGTTTGGTTTTATGTGAAAATGTCTGGAGAATCGAATGGAAGAGTGTACACTGGCCGCACGAAACGTTTTGGTGGCTATTTTGCCCTTTTTCCCCTTTATGATATCTTATTGAAAATCGTCCTCAAATCTCGGTAAAACTAAATGGAAGTTTACTAAATCTAGCTTATCTTATGTAAAATAGTGTAGAATCGAATGCCAGAACTTATACTGGCCGCACGAAACATTTTGGTGGTTATTTTACCCCAATTCCTCCAATATGGTTGGTTTGGTTTCTTTTATAGAGTTCTACAACTGTTGAAAATAATATATTTTGTCGAGAACCAATTTTTCGACCATAACTTGTTTCGAGTTATCTTTTCAAGCATACTTTGTTTGGAATAATTGTAGAAAATTAAAAATCCCATATTTTTGTTAAAGATATGTCATAGGCTTATTCTTTCCTGGAAAAGTTATACATTTTACATTTTTTTAACCTAAAATAAAACCTTGCACCGAAGCAAAATATGCAACGTAATGCAGCTGAATTTTACAATACTGGTAGGAAAATATATTCCCGATACCAGAAAATATTTTAAGTGGCACTCGATGGCACATTTTTTTGGGCATTTCCAAGTTAGTTTTAGTCATTAAATTCTGGCAACCCCATTGAAACCAGTTTTATAATCTTAATTTGTTTCTATTTAGTTTTTTATGCATACTTTGTTAGGAATAATTGTAGAAAATATAAAATCCCATATGCTTGTTTTTTCCTGGAAAGTTATACAACATTTTAGCTTTTTTACCTAAGATAGAGTTTTACTAGTATGTATGTGTGTGTGACAAATATTGTTACCCACTTTTCTCGGAGATGGCTGAACCGATTTTTACAAACTGAGGTTCAAATGAAAGGTCTTGCAATCCCATATAGCACTACCATTTTTCATCCGGATACGGATGCTATCAATTTTCATCCGGTTCCGAAATTACAGGCTGATAAGTATTAAAATTTTCATTTTCAGGAGCGTGTTTTTATACACCAGACGGAAAAATCAAACCAAATACATTCAAATAGTCGTTTAATTTTTCAATCAGGCAGGTATTATTAGATGATGAGCGAATATGTTGTTTTTGGGTATACCGCAACATCGTTCCTGGTTCCGTAAGTACCGGGAAAGTGCGCGTGTGCTTCAAACCGGAAATTACTCTAGTTTCTCAGACCGATTTTCGCAAAGTCATATTTTAATTGAGAGTATTATGTTTCCATAAGTTGATGTAGAATTTTATCCATGTCTGGCTTCCGGTTTCGGAAATACAAATAATGATTAAAGACGAAAGAAATTCTTCTAAATTTGATTCAAAACTGTTTCAATGCTAGTTTCTGACCGAACGAACCGATTTCGGCTATACCAGTTTCCAGCTCCTGGTTCCGGAAGTACCGGAAATAGTAGTCGATTTCCACAAACTTAGACTCGAATAAAAGAGTAGACTGCTTTAGCCCTTTGTTCGGATCTCGCTTCTGGCATCAGAACAACAGGGTGAGGTGTATTTAAAATTGTATATGTATATGTCATTTAGAGTGAAAATGAAAAAGCAGAAGAATCTCTATTAACTTGGGTTAAAACTGTAAAAATTTGAAAAGGTTATGCTAGTGTATGCCCAAACAAACAATTTTGTTCCTATTAAATATTCAAAGAAATTTTTTTAAGAATCCCTTAGTAATATTAATGAAAACATGAGCCATATGAGAAAGGCATTATAGCACACCTAGGTGGATGTTCTGAATTTTTGAAAATTTTCCGGGGTTTCAAAAATCAAAATTGACTTTGGAAAGGCCTAAAAAAGTTCGATCTAGTTTCTAGTTATGACACTCGGCCCTTTGGGTCTCGATGAATGGGGGTTCCGTTACCGTGGATACTTTTTCACCACGTTCGGCAGGTAGATATCAATAATTCATGATTTCAGATTTTTGCCTTTCTCATATAGAAAGGTTTAGCAATCACTTGAAAAACCGACTAATAAAAATTGGCCCGGAGGACCAAGTGTCATATACCATACGACTCAGTTCATCGAGCTGAGCAATCTCTCTCTCTCTCTCTCTCTCTCTCTCTCTCTCTCTCTCTCTCTCTCTCTCTCTCTCTCTCTCTCTCTCTCTCTCTCTCTGTGTGTGTGTGTGTGTGTGTGACAAATAATTTCACTAGGTTTTCTCGGAGATGGCTGAATCGATTTTGAACAACTTAGATTCAAATGAAAGAGCTCATGGTCCCATACGGAATTCCTGAACTTCATCCGGATCCGACTTCCGGTTCCGGAGTTATAGGGTAAAGTGTGTTCAATATTGTACACTGTCACTTAAACCGGCGAAACAAAAACGTAAAAAAAATCCTAAACTGGTCTCAAAACTACACAAATCGATAGTCATTATCAGTGGGCAACTAAACAACCCGATTCCGGCTATCCTGGTTCCCGGTACCCGGTTCCGGAAGCACCGGAAATAGTGGTCATATATACCAAAATGGATTTCACTCACTTTGCTCAGCGATGGTTTGACCGATTTCCACAAACTAAGATTCAAATGAAAGGTCTTCTGGTCCCATACGGAATTCCTGAATTTCATCCCAGATCCGATGGAGAGGTCAATCCAACTCACGACTGTTAAAACGACGTATGTATTTTTTCAAATCGTTGTAACTCGGAAACCGTTAATTGTACAAAAAAGGCGTTCAGAAATAAGTTGTAGAGAATCGATTGGGCACTCTAAAAAAATATACACTGAAAAAAAAATTATGATTTTTTTTCTCAATAATTACAAAATAATCCAAAAAAGTTAAAAAGAAAAAGATCAGGGTTTTAATTATTTTTTGATAAGTTTTATTTTAAAGCTCTTATTAAAACCTACAGATTGATGGCTATCCCATCCGTGCCTTTTAAAAAAAGAAGAAGTTATAGCTAAAACAGTTTACAGATATATTCGAAATTTAGAGTTCTCGTTGAAAGATACACTTAAACAGTAGAATATTATTCTACAGGTTAAAAGCAATAAATTTGTTCATGATATCCTTTCTTCTAAAAGTAGCTGTTCTTCAGATACTTGGATATTTAATTATAACACCATTTATTATATTTCCATGAATTGTTTATTTGCTTGCTATATCTACAATTATTACATGTACATGAATAATTCTTAATTATATTCAAGGTTTTAAGTTTTTGAAAATTGTATGAGTACTACGTGCATCGTCATTCGAATACAGTCTTGTGACGATTGTGGTTTCTGAAATCGGAACGAAAGAATGGTATTTCTGTGTGCCCGGAATCATTTTGGTATCCCTATAAACACTGCTCCATTGGGTCACACCCCATTCATATTCTTCTTGTGACACGTAACAAAAAGACATAGTCGTGAATGCATCTCGACGTCTCTGCTCTGCCCATTCATATAATTGTTTTGCAGTTGTGATTGGGTATTCATGTAGTTTAGCCAAGCTTTCACGTCGTGCCATTCACTTTAAATTACCCCCGAGTGCATCACATGGTTGCAAAAAATGCTACTCAGCATCAATGTTATACATTGATTTGAATATACAGAGACTTGCAATTTTTTTTTTCTGTTTTTGTACTGCGAGGCAGCTGCTTTTTTAACTTGAATTTTATCTTTCAAAAATGACATTAAGTGTGAAAAACAAGCACTTGAACCGCGATGGTATCGTGTTTAAGCACTTTTGAAATCACAATGAAACTTAACTGTTTAAGCTCTTCTGATTCTCTATAATAAATTTCAAACGGATGAATGGTAGCTTGATCATTGCTCCAATAGTGGCTTTGAACAGCACCCTGAAGCACAAATGAAAAATTTTCTGAAAAAGCACAAATAATTACAATTTCTCCTGTCTTTTAATTAGATTTTGCCTTTTGAAGAAAATCAGATTACTGATTTTTAATAAAATCATGAGTCACAAGTTTTTCTAATTTTTCGCAAAAATATGCTGCAAATTCTTCTACTGGTTTGACAAATTTCTCTAGATCACATCTGTCAGTAGGAATCCATTGTTCAAATCTTATCTCAGTCAAATCACGTTCCTCGAAATTTTCTAAAACGTTTCTCTCCAGATCTTGTGTCGCTGGACAACTTTTACATTCACGGAGGTAGCAGGATCTTTCTGATGAATCACATAATAGCTTTTTTAAATAATAATTCTTATCATCATACTTGAAATATTTTTCAACAGCATGAATCATTAATGAAACATTCTCAGGGATTGTGCAAACACATATGTTATGTGAACCAGAACTTCCAAACAACTTGCAGTGTTTTGGTCTTAATGCTGCAAATGTACTAAATCCAATATTTCGATCTGGAAATTCCTCCTTATAACCCAAATAAATTTCTTTCAATGATGAATAAAGCAATCGTTTTTTGTTTGCGTTCACACTTACCATTCATTTTGACTGTGACGCAATCTCTTTGTTTCTTGGATTTTTTTCGTCCGTTACGTTAGTTTTATTGTTTAAATGATTATCTTTTAACGAGAACTTGAAATTTCGAATATATATATATATATATATATATATATATATATATATATATATATATATATATATATATATATATATATATATATATATATATATATATATATATATATATATATATATATATATATATATATATATATATATATATATATATATATATATATATATATATGTTTTAACTGTAACTTCTTCATTTTTCAAAAGGCACGGATGAGATAGCCATCAATCTGTAGGTTTTAATAACAGCTTTAAAATAAAAATTATCAAAAAACATCGAAACCCTCATTTTTGTTTTATTTTACTTTTTCAGATTATTTTGTAATTATTGAGAAAATTTTTTCAGTGTATATTTTTCAAGAGTGCCCAATCGATTCCCTACAACTTCCTGAACCTGAACGACATATTTGTACAATTAACGGTTTCCGAGTTACAACGATTTGAAAAAGGCAATTTTTGTGAAATGCAAAAATACATACGCCCTTTTTAAAAAACAGTCGTGAGTCGAATTGACCTTTCAGTTTTCAGTGAGAGAGTCAATTTCGCGGAGTCGAATGAAGAAAACAGTGATTTCGAAGAAATACACAGTGATTTATGAAAAAGAAGTTAATGTTACAATCAATGATCAAACTTCCGTCGTTTTTACGTAAATACAACACGGGAGGTTGCTATCGTATTTATACCTGCCAATATAGCATAGACAACCGCTAGTGCAAAATTCTTTTCGGTAGTAGTGTGCCATCTAGTGGCTAGTAGTCATTACAGTTTTAACGTTTTTTTCGGTGACAGTGCGGTGACATTTTTTAGAGAAAAAAGGTGATTGACATATTTCTAAATCTATACGAGTTGAATCATAGTCCAATTCGCATGCCAGTTTACATTTCAAGCCTATCCTCAAACGTCAACGAGTTGGCCTGGACCTATTTACTTCCAATAGGCTCGATTAGAGTGGATGCTGAATGTCTGAAGCGGAGTCCAATTTCACTGCGTTCCTCTCTGCTGCTGCTCTGCCAGTCTCTGCAGACTTACATGTGTGACGGTTGTCTGACGGGGTTCTCTCAGTTCATTCCGTTTTCTCTGTCATCGGTCGCTTTTAGAACAAAAACCAATCAACCGATTATTTTGCTCGAAACTAGGTCAACCAACACAGCAGTCTCGAAGCTCCCACACCAGTAAACAGCAGTTAGGCACAAAACAACACAACAGTTATAAGGTTGCGTTCGCAGGATACTCGCATAGGCCACGCGAGGAGGGAGACCAGAGAGAAAGCCTAGCTAGAACGAACACGAGCTGGATTCTTTTGGATTGCGAGGGAGAACTACATATCTTGACTCGAACAAATGTGTGCTCTTTTTTTTTGTTTGTAAAGCACCACGCCAGAAGTGGAAGGCTTCACTGAAGCACAGTAAATGAAGGTCAAATGATGATAAAAATAGCAGATGGAGGAGTCGCGCTCTTTTGGATAAAGAAACGAGAATGCTTATACTGGCGGCATAAGTCGCCTTCGGTTGTTTGTCAATAGCGCAAACATGGTCTTACCTGAACTTAATAATTCAATTACACGAGGTATAGGAATACTCACCTGGAATGAGAGGAAAAAAAAAGCAAAATGTAACTATTAATTTTAATGATGACATGTACAACCAAGCGTCCCCATTGAAACATTTCGTATGGGGACGTGTAATGATTGTTGATTGTTTCGATATTTGTATGTCAAAGGGGTATTTTTCAATATCAGTTTACGCTGTGTAATTCCAAATAGAATTCCATAGCAGATTTGAGCAAACCAACACAACCAACGCATTCATCAATCGATGATACACCCCCTCCCGACGGAACGAGGCCTAAGTGTGTCGTTCACAACTGGAGCATTGACTGATGCTGCACATTCCATTCGACTGCCCCACATTTGCATCTGCCGTCGAATGCATGTGCCAGCAGCTCGACATCTCCATAGACCCGACACTGGCGCCAGTGAGCTACCACAACAGAAATAATAACTGAAATGAATCAAAACATCACCACCCTCTGGCAGGCACCAGTTCTCGTGAGCACGGCACGGGAGTTCACGTCAGTCCATGCCCTTTTGGGCAAGTAAGAGGAGCCAGTTACACTCAGCCGTTCGGATAGGGACGCTAGATCGAAGGGGGACTGCGCATGTCCTGGAATGGCACCGGCCTTGCATGTGGCTCGGAATGTTGCGAGAATACATTAAACTTGAAAACACCAAACAAGCTTTTCGAGCTACCAGTGCGAGGGACCGGGTGGAAAACGAACTGGTGCTTGCTTGCTATTGAGCTGGGGCACGTTGGGCTAGTCCTGCTTGCTGGAAATATTCACGAGAGAATGCAATAGTGCGGGAGAGACAACGCGAGAGAGAGGAGAGGTGAATGTTCCCAAAGCTGCCGGAGGATGAACCTGTTTCAGGACAGATTTGGACATGGAGTAACGGAAAGTTGGCAAGATGATATTTTCTCATGCAGCGACCGGTTTAGTCCAGTTGATACCAGATGGCGTTCGGTAGGTGATGAATTCGGTTCACAGGGGTTTTGTTCAAGGAATTAAAAAAACGATTTATTTTAGACTTAGGAAACCAACAATTGAATTGTAATTGTAAACGCGAAATAAGTACTTGTGTAATAAACAAAAAATTTATGATTCTCCACAATTTAAATCATCGAAAAATCGAATCTTACTGGAATCATTGCTGCTTCGTGGATGCTTTGTCAAAATAGAATTATAAACCCATCTCGGTTACATAATTACTGACCGTAATTTAAACCAGATTATCTATTCAGTTCCGGAAGTCCGCACACACACACTGTGCGCAGTTTCCAGTTACAAATGTTACTCGCATTTTTTTCGCCAGGATTAAAATCAACAACAACAACGTAGTGTTTCCACATTTTCAACCCCATCGAGTGCAATCAAACTCAAACGGGTATCTGGTTGCTGTTTTTGGACTATACGAACCGAGCGGACGATAATCGCTCGGTTAACAGTGTGTAGCAGCATAAGGCGAAAGCTGTTTGTCGGTTACCGCTTTTTTTTTGGCCGCTCAGCCAAAACTGTGGTGAATGTCGAAGGCCACGGTTCGTTGGTGCTGTAGTAGTGAAAACAACTGCTACTGTCATACAGGCTCGGGAACTCATTCCCTTCGCTGCTAGGAGGGCGGTCTTGCCCTTTTACGAGGTATCGTAAAAACAATACACTGGAAATAGGATAAGATTCGGGCGTGATTCAAATTCTACGGATCGAGACGGTTGATCTGGAAGTGGCTGGGTTTGTGTGACATTCCAGGTGGATTAATATTAGCTGTCGGAATAATAAAATACGTTACGAATAGTAGATGTGGTGGAACGTTTGCATTACTTTGCGTAAGCCCGCTATATGTCGTAGATTGTAGATTGAGGTTACCCTTAATCCTGCACAGGAACAATCATCGTAATAAACCTTCAGAATGCATACAAATAATGAAATGACTAAAGGCTAAAAACTGCACTCGAAAAAAAAAATGCAACCTACAAATATGATCACCAAAAATTCATTGTCAAATATTTTGGAAACTTCCTGGGAATACATAAACACACATTATGTTTTTGCAAATTTGATTTATTTAAACTCCTACATTTATTTGCACTACATCACATTTAAGATAACACATAATCAACAATAGTACCCCACAATACTCGGTTTGTGGCTGCCTCTCTCCATCCTCGATCACGCCCAATACACGCCAGATCACGTTCTACCTGGTTCACCCATCTTGCCCACTGAATTCCTCGCCTTCTTGTTTGGTTTCTTTATTGTCTTCGATTAGAGTTAACCTTTCGCACAGACTTTGGCTACATAACTAAACATTATTGTTAACTTGATAATATTTTTGATTTAAACATGTCTTTGCTAATATTAAAAACAAATAGATGGTACACGCTGTTGAAACGATGGCAACAAACATCCATTGGATTATTCTGACCATACTGTGTGCGATGAAATGAGCGTCTAAGAAAATCCGTTCTTCGCAATGATCTTCCTGGAACGTTAAAGTGAAATCTTTCGAGTAGCACGGGGCAATCTATGTTATAAGTCAGTAGATAAAAAACGAAGATCCTTTGTAGATGTACTCATCTATTTTGCAGAGTTGGTAGGTTCATGAGAGCACAGCGATTCTCGTAACGTGGCAATTGAATATGATTCTGCCAAGGTAGTCGTCGAAGAGCAAATCGGACGAATCACTTTTGGACCCTTTCGATCCGGTCGATGTTAACATTATGATGCGGAGCCCAAATTGTAACTCCATATTCCAAAATACTTCGTACTAAGGCGATGTAAATTGTTTTTAGACAATACACATCGTTGAAATCTTGCGTGTTGCGTTTAATGAGTCCCAAAACTGCAAAGGCTTTCGCAGTAACAAAGGCAAACTGTTCGATGAAACGGAGCTAGCGGTCGAGAATAATGCCTAAGTCTTTAACAGATGAAACTCGCTTAATTGTAGCCGCCATTATTGAGTAATCGAATAAAATCGGTGAATGTGCTCGTGAGAAGGTTATTGAATTACATTTCTTGATGTTCACTGTCATGTCGTTTCTATCACACCAGTCTAAAACCCTCCTAATGTCCATTTATAGAGTACAACAATCTAAAAGACTTGTGATGATGCGATAGAGATTGATATCATCAGCATACATTACTTTAAATGACGACAATACACTGCAAAGATCGTTAACGAATAGAACGAATAGGAGTGGGCCGAGATGAATCCCTTGTGGAACACCCGATGTAACATTGAAGGATTCAGAGAGTACAGTTCCGACTCGTACGGTAGCACTTCGATCAGTGAGATACGACATAAACCAATTATCAGGAAATCCATTTCGTTTCAATTTTTCTACTGCGAGCTGACGAGGAACACGATCGAAAGCTTTTGAAAAATCAAAGTAAACCGCGTCGACTTGTTGCCGTTTTTTCAAGTTTGTCGATCAATATAGAAACGTAGCTCATTAGGTTTGTAGTAGTAGACCGTTTTCTGACAAACTCGTGCTGATCAGTGGATATGATATGTTTTACTGAGGGGTAAATAAGATCTCACAGCATGCGGTCGAATACTTTAGGTAAGCAGCTCAGAATTGAGATGCCTCTGTAGTTTGTGACGTCATGTACGTTGTCGGTTTTGTGAACCGGAACTATCAAAGCTTTTTTCCACTTCGCTGGGAAATATTGCTCTGCAAGAGAGCGGTTGAAAAGCAGAGATACAGGTAAAGCCAAAGCAGAAGAACACTCCATCACAAAAGACGGTGGTATCCCGTCCGATCCTGGCCCTTTGGATCCATCGACTTGTCGTAAATTATTGTGTACTTCGCGTTCAGTAAAAGCCGTAGCAGGTAAGTTCAGTAAATACATCAGTAGACTACTCAGGTACGATTCTGACTTTGAAAGAATGACGAGAATAGGTTAGCAGAACCTGAAACTGTCGATGAAGATTGGTCAGGATAGTGGACATTAACTGGAACTCCACGGGAGGACGTTTTAGTCCGCAATAAGACCAAAATTGCTTCGGGTCGTCCTTCAAATAGGTCTCCACCCGAGAAGCGTACAACCGAAAACACCATGCGTGCAATGATTCAAATTGAAGTTCCAAACTCCGTACGAGTAATTTATCGTCTCCATTTTTTGTTCCAAACGGATTAGTGGCAAACACTGGCATTCTTGCAACATGCCCTGCCCACCGCATTCATCCGGCCTTGGCCACCTTCTGGATGCTGGGTTCGCCGTAGAGTGCAGCGAGCTCGTGGTTCATTCTTCGCCGCCACACGCCGTTCTCCTGCACACCGCTGAAGATCGTCCTTAGCACGCGTCGCTCGAAAACTCCAAGTGCTTGTAGGTCCTCCTCGAGCATGATCCATGCTTCGTGTCCGTAGAGGATCACCGGTCTTATAAGCGTTTTGTACATAGTACATTTCGTGTGGAGTTGAATTTTGACCGTAGATTCTTTTGGAGCCCGTAGATGATGCATCTTTGTATTTCACGATTTGTTTACCTCGGATCCACGTTAGTAAGGATCCGAGGTAAACAAATTCTTCCACTACCTCGAAGGTATCCCCGTCTATCGTGACATTACTTCCTAGACGAATCCTGTCGTGCTCTGTTCCGCCTACTAGCATGTACTTTGTTTTCGACGCATTCACCACCAGTCCAACCTTAGCTGCTTCGCGTTTCAGGCGTGTGTATAACTCTGCCACCGTTCCAAAGTTTTTCGCGATAATGTCCATGTCATCCGCAAAGCACACAAATTGACTGGATTCGTTCGGCCCGTCGCATTACTTCTTCCAAGGCGGTGTTGACTAGTAGGCATGAGAGCCCGTCACCTTGTCGCAGTCCCCGGCGAGATCCGAATGAACTGGATAGTTCACCAGAGACCCCTTACGCAGTTTTGCACACCGTCCATCGTCGCTTTGATCATTCTAGTCGGCTTCACAGGAAAGCTGTTCTCGTCCATAATTTTCCATAGATCTATGCGGTCGATACTATCGTATGCCGCCTTGAAGTCGATGAACAGGTGATCTGGTCCGCGGCCATCGACGAAGCCGACTTGATAACTTCCCACGAACTCATTCGTTTTAGGTGATAGATGAGGGAAGATGATCTGGGATAGCATGATCTGTGATAGCACTGTGTAGGCGGCGTTCAGAATTGTGATCGCTCGGAAGTTCTCGTATTCCAGATGGTCGCCTTTCTTGTGGATGGGACAAATTACCCCTTCCTTCCACTTCTCCGGTAGCTGTACGGTTTCCCAGATCCTGACTATTAATCGGTGCAAACTCGTAGCCAACTTTTCTGGGCCCATCTTGATGAGTTCAGCTGCGATGCCATCTTTACCAGCTGCTTTGTTGATTTTGAGCTGGTGCATGGCATCCTTAACTTCCCTCAGTGTGGGAGCTGGATCATATCCGTCTTCTGCTGCACTGACGTGGTCGTTTCCTCCGTCATCTTAAACCCCTATGTCTACATTCTCCGCGCCGTTCAGGTGCTCATCGAAGTGCTGCTTCCACCTTTTAATCACCTCACGTCCATCCGTTCCGTCCTTATCCCTGCGCATTTCGGCTCGCGGCACAGGGCCCTTGCGGGATTTGTTGAGCTTCTTGTAGAATTTCTGTGTTTCTTGAGAGCGGTACAGCAGTTCCATTTCCTCGCACTCCGCTTCTTCCAGGTGGCGTTTTTTCTCCCGAAAAATGCGGGTCTGCTCTTTCCGCTTCTGTTTGTATCGTTCCACGTTCTGCCGGGTTCCATGCTGCAGTTCTTCTCCTCCAAAATCACTCTGCACTCTTCGTCGAACCATTCGTTCCGTCGACTCCGTTCCACGTATCCGACGGTACACTCGGCTGCGTTGTTTATGACTGCTTTTACTGTGCTTTAGCAGTCTTCTAGGGGAGCCACATTGAGCTCGCCCTCGTCTGGCAACGCTGCCTCGAGATTCTGCGCGTATGCTGAGGCGACATCCGATTGCTTTAATCGCTCTATGTTGTACCGTGGCGGTAGTTTGTACCGTGCATTGTTGATGACGGAGTTTTGGGCATAGTTTCACCATCACAAGATAGTGGTCAGAGTCGACGCTAGCGCCGCGATAGGTCCTGACGTCGATAATGTCGGAGATGTACCTTCCATCAATCAGAACGTGGTCGATTTGCTATTCCGTCTGCTGTGGTGATCTGCAGGTGTAACGATAGGGGAGGCTATGTTGGAAGAAGGTGCTACGAATGGCCATGTTCTTGGAGGCAGAAAAATCGATTAGTCGTAAGCCTTTTCGTTTGTCAGCTGGTGGGCGCTGAACTTTCCAATCGTCGGTCTGAACTCCTCCTCCTGGCCTACCTAAGCGTTTAGATCTCCTATGATGATCTTGACGTCGTGGCTTGGGCAACAGTCGTACTCAAGTTCGAGCTGCGCGTAAAATGCGCCCTTGTCATCATCAGTGCTTCCGGAGTGAGGGCTGTGCACGTTGATTATGCTAAAGTTGAAGAAACGGCCCTTGATCCTCAACCTGCACATTTTTTTTTATATATCGTTTATTTATATCCGGCTTTAACCAAGCTGCGGTCGTTCGCCGGGAAAAACCTGCACATTCTTTCGTCGATCGGCCACCAACCGATCACGAGCCTCTACATATCACCCATCACGATGAAAGCTGCTCCCAGCTCGCGTGTATTGCCGCAGCTCTGGTAGATGTTATGATCACTTTCAAACGTTCGCACCATAGATCCTGTCCAACACACCTCCTGCAGCGCTACGATGCCGAACCAACGGTCCTTCAGTAGATCGGCGAGTATGCGGGTGCTCCCGATGAAGTTGAGCGATCGGCAGTTCCACGTACCGAGCTTCCAATCGCAAGTCCTTTTTCGTCGCAGGGGTCGTTGCCATTGGTCTCGATTCGTATTACTCTCTTGCTGATTTTTTGTTGCAATAGTTTTTTTTACTGATGGCTCGCAGGGCCGGACACCAACCCCCTAAATTTCCGGAGGACCATAGTGCCACAGTTGAGCTTAGAGTCTTTCATTGGCACTCGGACATCAATCAGCCGCCCCTAACATGGGGAACAGACGCTGTTGTGAGCCGCTCCTAACCTGGAGAACAGAAGCTGAGGCTTGCAGGAGCAAAATATGTACTTTTTGTATAAACCAAAAACCCATGAATGTTTCAATTTTTATTTGTTAACGACCACGTTAAGCCAAAGAGCAATTAATAAAAAAACCGTTCTTGAAAACAAAAAAAAAACACGGGAAACCGCCGAAATATCGATTCGCGACTGTTTCACGATCCATCATATTTTCATAAATATCACTGAAGGATTCTATCAAAACAATTTATTACAAGCTTGAATACAAATTGGAATGTTGTTTTGGGTATGAACTAACATAAAATTTTAAAGGTTATTGCAGGATAAGAATGTGAAATCGGCCCCCAAAGAGAATTCATATTGTTATACCACATTCGAAAGGTCATAGACTGGAAACAATGTTACCAAAGTTTCAACCCTTTAACTGCCATATTGACGGAGCTAGGGTGGTTCTATTGAATTTAATTTTATTTGATTTTTGAAGAAACCGCTCCTCCGAAAAAATTGAAAATAATCAGGTATGTTTAAGGCATTATGGGGAAGGCTCACAATTTTTTTCAAAATTTTTGAAGATGTATTTCTTCCATTAAAAATACTTGAAAATTTTTAAATACATTTTTTCCCTCTTCCAATTTTTGCACCACCTTGGATTTTTTAGTAATAAATAAAAAAAAAAATAGAACATGTTAAAGTGGTATGTTTTCATATTTTTAAAAACTGTGGACGACCACAATATTTGATTTTTTCTAAAACATAAATAACAGCCGACCATGCGTCCCCATCAAGCTCTGATAGAAGCAAACGCATGGTCTTTTGCTCTAGTAGTTTATGCAACTCAAGCGCAGCGCTTAGAAATCAAATGAACGAAAAGGAGGAAATGAGTTTCAACCTTTGCATTGAACACACGATCATACTTCGGGTACAACCTAGAAAGCCACAAAGCAAGAACTTACTGGTATGCGGTTCACGGTATTGATTCTTAGAGCCGAGGAAAAGATATTGTATTTGATTTCATGACAATTCGTTGATTGAACAAACAACATGAGATGACTGCATCAATACTAATAACCCTACTTAGATTTGTAGCAGATCGCTATTATGATGAATTTGATTTCTATAAGTAATAGGAGCGCATGATTATGTATGTCTCGAAAGTACAGCAGTCACACCGTTGTTGCTTTGTCACTTTATATGATAGTTTGAAATTTTGAGATAGTGAGAGCGTTATTCAAGATCAAGACTTGTGAAAATCGGCTCAACCATTTTTGAGAAATCGAATTGAGTTCCTTTTTTGTAGATTTTCTTCACTACTTTCGGTGCTTCCGGAACAGATAATGGGAAACCAGTAGTGTCAAAATATTTTTTTCATATCTACCAACTAACAAGTTATGCAAGCTAGAAGTCAGTTTTATGGGATTTGCTCCTGTTTTTGTTATAGCCTGCGAAAAACTACTCATAAAACTGAAAATTTGTTACTTATCGCGCTCTAGTTCCGTAGCAGGAAATCTAGAAGAAATATTTTACAATTTTTAAGGAACTTTAAAACCTTTCATTTGCATCTTAGTTTGTGAAAATCAGTTAAACCATCTCCGAAGACCATTTTTTTAAAATAATTTTCACAAATTACTCTGTAACTCCGAAACCGGAAGTCAGATCCAGAACCAAATTCAATAGCAGAATTGGGATTTATTTTATTTGAATCTAAGTTTATGAAAATTGGTTCGGTCATCTCTCAGAAAAGTGAGTGCATAGTTCAGTTACATAAATACACACACAGACCCTCCGGGCCTCGGTTGAAAAGTCGGTTTTCACAGTGATTGCATAGCCAAAAAAACTGTTGCATTTTATTTATTTCGATAATGAAATTCAACAATCGATTATTCCAAAAAACGTTTTGTTCTTTTTACTGATATGTTTTCGTTGTTAAAAGTACAAAAGTTTATTGCACTCTAGGTCAAGATGGAGAAATAATGGGCAACAAGTATATTTTCTTTTGAAAATATGAGGATTTTTGAAAATGGTTGAAATATTAGCAATAAACTAATTCTGATATTTGCAAAGCGAAAGAAATATGAAATTTTTTTAGATAACTTTTTTTAGATAGTTCCAGAAGAAAATAAGAAAATACAGAAAGGAGTTGGCATCACTGGGAGTACGATGCGGTGTCTAAGAGCTGCTCTCAAAAAAGTCTAATTTCAATGTGATACTTGAAATACGATATGTATAGTAGAAAATTTGGTCGAAACAGTTATTTTGAGTGATAGTGCAGGTATGGCAAGTTTATTCGCAAAACTAAAAATACTTTAGCGACGGAAACTAAGAATTTAACGCCCCAGAATTCAACGATATTAACCGATATAAGCGCCGTCTGCATATCATTATCGGTGTTATCCGATTTCTATGGAATGTGTGAAAATTTACAAGTCAATCGTTTTATTCAAGCTGAAAATCAAAAAATCTGTCTGCAGTAAACCTATACGCGAGTGTTTATTTTATTTTATTTGTTCAGTAGTCGTGTTATATCTCGCGTTGTTGACAGCAATGCGAATATGAGAAAAAGGATACTGATGAGATCGTTCCTTAGAAATATTTTATATTTTTTTACTTATAAAGATTGTCCCAGAAAGTATGGACGCAACCTAAAACCGCTGCCATTTCGCAATGGTTAAGAATCTGTCAATTTTTATGGCTGCGTCCTGTTGTTTACACTCTTCTCTAATCACTTGTGCAGTTGTTTATTCGTTTTCATTAGTTTGTTTCAAAATGCGTGGACTTTCAGCAGAACAACGTCGAAAAATTGTGTACAAATGGTGCACAGAACGCGAACTGTCACTGGAAAGAAAGCAAAAATGGAAGGAGTAAGTGAAAAAGCCGTGCGAAATGCAATCAGGAAGTTCGGTGAGGATGATGATGATGATGGTCCCACCTCATACCCCTACAAAGGTGTGAGCAGAACGAGTTATCTAAATGATAATTAATATTTTTGCACATATCTTAACCAGTAAACAAAAGAAAACGATCTGATTAATCTAGCAGGTATTGATTCTTCTTCAAAATATCAACCTCAATCACCTCAAAGTTCCTAACCCTTCTTTACCCAAAATCAAAGGACTACCAAAGGTTCACAAACCTGGTAACGAAATAAGGGAAATTATTTCTTCAGTGGGAGCCCCTACCCAAAAAATCGCCAAATGGCTAGTAAAAGAATTCCATTCTATGCCAAAAAAATTTTTCAGTAGATCAGTCCCCAACACACAAGAATTTACGAGTCAACTTCAAAACCCTGGTGAAATCGAAGAAGACGAAATAATGGTGTCATTCGATGTAACCGCCTTATTCCCAAGTGTCCCGGTGAAAGACTCAATTAATCTATTAGAAGATTGGTTACTTCAACAACATAGTAACAATTTATGGAAAAGCAAAGTAAGGTCATATCTGAACCTAACTCGGCTTTGTATGGATGTAAATTATTTCAAATTCAGAGGCGGGTTTTATAAACAGTTACAAGGGGCACCAATGGGTAATCCGCTCTCCCCCTTTTTAATGCGAATTGTTTATGGCAAATCTTGAAGAACTTTTGAAAAACTAGGGATTATTACCTAATCGCTGGTGGAGATACGTTGATGATATATTCTGTATCATCAAACGCAATGATTTATCAACTTTCTTACAAATGATTAATAACTTACATAAAAACATTAAATTCACCTATGAGGAGGAGAAAGACAACAGTTTACCTTTCTTAGATATCCTCATTATCAGAGACGCAAAAACCTTAAATTTCGAGATATACAGGAAGCCAACCAACACAGATCGGGTCATACCAAATACTTCTAATCATTCCCACCAACACAAAATGGCAGCTTTCCACCATATGATTCACAGAATGCTGACCTTACCCCTTAAGAGAGATGCTGCAATAAAAGAGAAAAACTTTATTTTCGAAATTGGAAAGCTCAATGGATATCCGGAACGTTCAATTCAAACAATCCTCGACAAAAAATTAAGATTGTTGAAAAAACAATCACTTACAACTCTGTCTCCCCCATCGGAAAATTTAAAAAGAATATCGGTAGACTTCAATCCAAACATTGCACATCCTTTGAAATCAAAACTAAATAAATTTGGTTTGGATTTAGTATTCAGCAGCATGAACTGTCAATTGAAAAATTTACTAGGTTCTACAAAAGATCCTACGGATAATTTGAAAAAATCTGGGGTATACAAAATCTCGTGTTCTCATTGTGATAAAATATATATTGAACAAACAAAGAGAACTCTAGACATCCGTTTCAAAGAGCACGTCGCTGAAATAGCGAAAGCATCTAAAGAATTAGAGAAAGGACTACCACATCATTTCAAGTCAAAAGTAGCTGAACATGCCTTTTCTGAAGATCATGAACTCACTACCAACGACATAAAAATCATAAGACAAATTTCCAACCCATGGAAATTAGACACAGCTGAAAGTTTAGAAATCTTCAAAAATAACTCCATTTCTTTATTGAATCGTGACCAAGGAAATAAGCCCTCCTGGCTATTCAAGCTATTACCGACACATAAGATACAAATAGATTTAGGTAATACTTAATCTCTTAATATCCCACTTCTTCAGTTTGTTGCCCTCCGCTGACAATCAAACTACCGTCCTACCCGTCTGTTACTACCTATTTCTTCCCGTTTTTACCCGTTGACAATAAGACATTTCGTATAAAAGGAGCAGCATTACAGCATTCTTTCAAACAAACTTATAAAACCGATACACTGAAGAAGGATGTTAGTAACATTCCGAAATACGCGTATCTGTATTGTAACGTTTGTTATGCTTCATTAAAGTATAGTGACTTTGTGAAAGTGTAATAACGTGACAGTGAAATAGTGGAATTAAATGGTACAGAAAAAGTGAAACTGTTGAATACATTCCACTAACAGCTCCAGGTAAAAAATAGTGGCAGTCCTATTCGCTTTCCAAATAGTCACTACCTGCTTCGCGCGCGAGGCTCAAACGTTTGTAGACTGCTCATTATTTTTAACTCTCAAACAAACTAAAAATCCATCATCATCATACCGAACATAGTAACTTAATTCGTCTCACAATAATATATATAAACAAACAGAAAAAGAAAATACAATCTTCGTAATACGTAAAAAAATAAAAAATCTAAAAAATTTGAACTAACTAACTAAATATTTGCTTACAAAGCGGACTTTATGTGTGAAATACATAACCTTTTGTACTCCACCAATGTCGCTGCGCGTTTGATTTCTCTTGGCATCGAATTGAAAATACTTTGAAAAGACATTGCACTTCGTTGCAAAACAAAAAGTGTTCTGTAAGTAGCAGAAACTTTACGTCTGCTTAGCGGTTCAAATTGAACTGCCGAGTTTAGCACAAAGCAGTTCAATTTGAACTGCTCTGCACTGATGAGTCAAAGACGAAACGTAAAAATAATGAAAACGGTTATGTGCCCTAGCACAAAATTTGGCTAACCCCTAAATGACCATACCTGCATCGGCCAGAAATAGTCGAAAACACGTTTTCGTTCGGCACGTCAGAAAAGACATTGCACTTCGTTGCAAAACAAAAAGTGTTCTGTAAGTAGCAGAAACTTTACGTCTGCTTAGCGGTTCAAATTGAACTGCCGAGTTTAGCACAAAGCAGTTCAATTTGAACTGCTCTGCACTGATGAGTCAAAGACGAAACGTAAAAATAATGAAAACGGTTATGTGCCCTAGCACAAAATTTGGCTAACCCCTAAATGAAAAAACTTATTCCCTTGTACAACAATGAGTTTTGCGATCTGGCTAACAGAAACATCTTTAAGGATAAACCGAAAACGGGTCGAAAAAAAAAGGTCCTGCTAACCCTCAGTTGGATAAACGTATACTGAAGGCGTTCGAGCAAAAGAAGGAGGTTTCAGTTCGGGATGTGACCAAAAAAGTGGGCATTTCGAAGTCAAATGTTCTTCGTGTTAAAGAACGTTTTAATCTTCGAACCTTTAAGAAGCAGAATCAACCAAAACGTAGTCCGAAACAAGAAGCATCGATCAGGCCGAGGGTTCGAAAGCTGTACAATACGATTCTTGCTGGAAATTTGAACTGCATAATCATGGACGACGAAACCTTACTGGGACCACAATATTATACGGTGCGAGAAGGGCAAGTGTTAAACCAGTCCGAGACATCGATTGAAGTCTGGCAAGCAATTTGCAGCTGCGGTAAGATTTCGAAACCCTTTATCACCACTGCCTCAATGAACAGCGAAATATACATCAAGTAATGTTTACAAAAACGACTTCTACCCATGATTCGAAGCCACGAGGGTCCTGTTGTCTTCTGGATAGATCTTGCTTCTTGCCACTACTCAAAATCAACGGTAGAATGGTATACTACCAAAAATGTCTTTTTCGTCCTAAAAGACATGAATCCACCAAATTGCCAACAACTTCGACCAATTGAGGAGTTTTGGGCATTAACGAAGGCACATCTTAGGAAACATGTCTCGGCAGCCGAAACCATTCAACAGTTCGAAAAAGATTGGAAAAAATTGTTAAAACTTGTCGCCAAGAAGTCTGTACGGAATTTAATGAGGAACGTTCGCAAGAAGGTGCGCCAACTAGTCTACAATGGCTAAGTAGCAAATGTTGAGAATAATATTCTGTTGTTGTAGTCTAATATTATCAGTATATCGAATAAAATTTGAGTATCTAACACTTGTGAATTATTTACAGCGAAATCAAAGTGCATTCATACTATCTGGGACAGTCTTTAGTAGTGTGATAATATCTTTCTCTTGTCATTCATTTAATCTCATCATAACGTTTTCTTCACTGTGCTTCGTTTTGATACAAATTTAGTCAGATTCATTAATTTTCAGATTGATTGAGGTAATCCACAAATGTAACTTCAACTGTTAAAGGAGACAAAGTTTTCAAAATCGGTTGTGTTCTTTTAGTAAGGTACGTTGGTTATGTCAAAAATACTTACATATATGCAAAGCCAGAAGTGTTCCACACAGTCAACATAGTGTACCGGAATTGAACATAAAATGCAATTTGTGGATTATGTCATTTATACGGATATATCTCCAAAACTGAAACTGTTCGCAAAGTTGATCAATGGCTTGATAATGTATTTCAAACGAGTCTAAGATGGACGGAATCGGTTTAGTCAACGCCAAGAAAATTGAGCGAATAGGAAAACCGTTTGTCGATTACACATAGAGAAGACCGGGGCTAGTGCGGATACGGGATTAAATCGGACAGCGTAAAATATTTCTAAACCAACAATTATCCCCACCCATGGATTGATTTTGTAAACGCGCTTTCATGTGACAGATAGACGTCAGTTAGCTGGATGACGCTGAGTCCATTCAGCTTGGCGTCAATCGTATTCGTGTCAAACGGTGTACGTTTTTTTACTGAAATTTTGTTTTTGAAATTTTCTAAACTTTTTGGGTGTATTTTATTTCTGTGCACTGTGATGACGGTTTGCTTAATGCTTAAAAATTTTCAATTCATGCCGAATCCAGTGATTAATAAGTGCTTTTGGTTACATGGAAAATAAATTGTCTGTGCGGGACTAAACCGACAAGAAATGTGGTGCTCAATGGGACACATAATTTTCGACTTGAAATTCTTATCACTTATTAAAACTAGATTTACTATAAATTAAATCTAGAACGTTCATTATATATAGAGAAACAATTAAATAGTCTTCAATAAAGACTATAAATTTAGCACACGATTTCATTTTTTTGTCGTGAATACGACTTACTTTACTATGGGGCGCCTTTTCAAAATTTACCCTCTAAGAGAGTGATAAGTTTTTGATCGTGAATATCTCTTGTTGTATCTAACGAATCAAGATAATTTTTGCTACATGCCATCGGGAATATGATCACAATTTTATGATAAAATTTTCAGTTGTGTGACATAATCTCAAATAATTCAAAATTAAACTTTTCTGAAATGTTTGGTATAAACGAGTATCAAAGAGGATAATTCCAGGCGCGTTTGTCTTTCTCGTATTTTTAGAGCTCATAGCTCAGTGATCTTTGGAATCCCGTACAGCATCCTGATAGTTTTTTTCAATGAAATGCAAATTCGAAATGAAATAATCGAAATTTAAATTCTATATGCTGCTATTTTTATAGTCGTTAGGACCGCCCATTAGTGAAAAAGCTACAAATGAAATCACGTAAAAAGAAACCTCTTAACAAAAATTGGATCAGTTTGGATTCTATCGCCACGGCGAACAGATGTATACTGTGTCGTTTGCAAAGCTAGTTTAGCTTCCGACAAGAGCGATTACGTTACAGCTACTAGTCGTTTGCATTGGGACAACGGTGGAGAGAATCACACAAAATCAGCCGTTCTAATGGATCTAAAAGCTTTCTAAAGAACTATTAGAATTTCTTCTTCGCAAATCAAAGGTAAATATCCTCAGTTTAGTGCAAATCTAGAACAGTTTGCTTAGATTTGTGCACTTTGCGCTGTGTGAAATTCACAGTACTCGAGATCAAGTGAAGCCTTCTTCGTTTTTGCGAAAAATGTGAAAAAGGGGAATGCTTGCACAATTCATACAATTGATCAACTAATTGATATTCGGAAGTGTTAAGGAACATGTCAGTTGTTTTCGTATTCACGACATCCAGTTATGTCTTTGACATTACCCACCCGCCTTTTTGTGCTCATTAAGTTATCTTAAGATTTGGCGCTCTACTGCGTTTGTTCTCAATTGTTGTATGAAACGTTATAGTTTGATTTAGCCCTGCGGTTCCTAAATATTGGATTTTGGGTTGTCACTTCATGGTAACTTGGGTACAAAATTTATTGGATGTTTTTCCAAGTCACAAATTGGAAATTCTAGCAGAAAGTTGAAGCTACACAACTGTACAGATAAATTAGGTGAAAACATAGGTGTAATGGGTGTATTTTCAATTTCGAAAAGTGTCCGGTTTCCGGAATTATGGGATTTTGATTGGTCACTTCATCGCGACTATTTACGAAAGATTTTTTTAGTTGTCTCAAAAAATAACTAACTAAAATGAGAAAATCAACTAATTAATAATAAATGTTCTACAAATAGCAGAATCTTTACGTCTCCTTAGCGGTTCAAATTGAGCTGCCGAGTTTTGCATTAAGCAGTTCAATTTGAGCTGCTATGCACTGATGAGTCAAAGACGAAACGTAAACATATTAGTTCTAAATCTTTTCTAAAGAGACAAACTGAAAAGTGCGCTTCAAGTTGCATAATACGATCTCTACATCTCGTACTTTCCTAGCATAAAGAGAATTGAACTTGGTGATTTTATTTTTTAATAAAAAGATATTTTATTCATGCCTATTACGTACAAGCTTTACGTGGCCGATTTAGCAGAGTTTTTAGATAATTTTTTTTTGTATTGGATCTCGTTGTCACTCTTTTTCTAGGGGGAGAGGAGCTTCCATTTTCCTCCTGAGAGGATTGAGGGGCAGTTTGTTCGTGGTTCGTCTCGTCATCCATTGCCGTGGTATTGTTGTTGATTTCGTTGCTAGTTGCTGTAGATGCGCCTTGTTATACATTGTTTGCAGTTGCTGGTTGGTTAGATGGTAAGCTGTTAATTGCAGCTTCACTGTTGTTGGTGACTGTCACAGGTGTACTGGGGTTGCTTGGGGTTGGTGTGAAGGAAGCACCGTTGTCCTTTGGTGTAGTTGTCTCCTTGTCCAGTTTATCACATGGCTTACCGTAGTGAACAGCTTTTTGGCAATATTGACATGTGGCCATCTGATTGTCATAGGTAACAAGTGATTCGCACGGTATTCTTGTATCCTGACCGAATGTCACAGAAGAAAGTATAGGCCTCCTCAAGCGCATGCGTAACAAACGTACGCCATTTAGAATACCGGGGAAAAATTTCTTTCACTTTCCTTTTTCGATAGAGAGAATCTCTCCGTATTGGGACATAGTTGCGCGAATATGAGGATCGGGGACGCATGAGAGTAGATCATGCACACGCACTTCTAAAGCACTATCTTCCATATACACTGGAATGTTGTACTTGATATTTTCATGCTCCACATAGTGCACATTATTATTGTCGTTAGCGAATTGAATTGCATCCAACTCTTTATAGAACTGGATATAAACAACATCTTATTGCATTGAAGTAAATGCACACGTTTAATGTCAAGATGCATTTGCTCCTTAAGCAAACCTTCAAGTTTTCGTATCGAAGGTCGAATTTTGCACTGTCTGAAGTCAACAATAATTGTATTCTTTCGTACCGGCGGTAGCTTTTGTTCGTTTGGTTCACTCATTTCGAGATCGTTCTATTGTTCACTACACAATACTGTACTTGATTTCTTCCCGAACGTAAGCGGTTTTGGTTTATCGACTGACTTGGTTGAGATGTGAAACCGAACTGAACTTGGTGATCGTTCAAGTTTTAAAATCTCCTAATTTTACCGTCCGGTGGCACCATGTTTAGTTTCGACCATTTTTTAGGTGCTGAGTAATTTGAGGACTACCGCTTTAGAAAATGGGAGATGACCATTTTTCGGTTGTTAGTGTACCGAAAAAAAAGTTCATCGCTCATTTTCTAAAGTGGTAGTCCTCAAAATACACTTCTATGGTATGTTCCATTCGACGTTTCCATGCTCAACGTATTGCATCTAGAGGTCTAAAAAAATGATCACAAAATCAAAGCTCCTCGCAAAAATGACTGCCGTTCATCCGGTACTGGTGAAGGAACTGCATGTATATAATGCATTTCTAAAATTGTTTAGCTGCATATCTTGCTTCTTCTTGCATACAATTTCATTTACTATACAATTTCATTTACCGTAGGAGTAATGCGACAATGCTTGAAATCAATGGCCTGGAAAGTACCAGTATCGGTGACTTGTTCGCAGGTCTTAACTGGAACAAAAGAAACACGAAAGTGGACTGCAAATTTTGGAAATTTGGGTGCTTGATAACTTGTTAATTATACTATTTGTTTTCAGTTCTATTTGTCCGTTTTACTTCTTGACGGATTTTCAGTAAGTGTCATAGATTTATAAAGTTGTCAATGCGGAACAAATACCGAATGATAGGGTGACAATTGACGAATTGGTTACAACAATTTTAGATCCGATGTTTAATGAAATAAAAAAATTGGTGATACTGAAATTCAAGACATTTAGGCTGATGTTTATTCGTTTAATCTAGCTGCCAATCTGAGAACGCTAGAAAACATGAAACCCAAAAAACCTTTCCGAATCTAGAACTCATGTTTTGCGTGACTAGTTGGTTAATTAACTTGATGATCGAGGTGCGGTAAAATTTTGTACACTATTAATGCTTCAAATTTCATTCACGCACTGTTACTAAATTGTATAACTTGATGATTAAATTACATGGCAACTATGGCAGAAGGGTAACGCGGAACAGTCATGGAGGTAGCTAGCCAAACATGAAGCCAGTGGGTGTGAAATATCGATGAATAAATTAATCGAAATTCATTCGGGTTGCCACCGTACCGCGAGAAAATTTCACCACAACCAATGGTCCCTATTTGTGCGTGTAGTCAATGTATGAATATTGATATTACTCAACCATTTTTATCACCAATACAACCTTCATCCAAGCCAAGTTTTTTCTACGTTCTTTTTCCGAAGTTACAAGCCATTGCCCTCTAAAGTTGGTCGAATTTATAAATTTTCTTTTGCTTCCGATTGCTTCCAGTTCGCTTAATGAAACCTAAATCACTGCTCCTCGCCTCCCACTTCTTCATTGCCTACTATATATAATGGTAGCCGGCAGCAGTCAGTCGGCAGTTTCCGTGCCAGTACACAATTTATTAAAAATCGACATACCTACCTATCGCTGTGGGCTTCAATTCTTTCAGTTCCTCCCATTCCTTGGGGAAAGATTTACAGCCATTTCTTTTTATCCACACCCGGATTTTATATGCTTGAAGTATGTTTTTCTGGAGCTAACTTTTGGGATCTTAGCCGGGCTCTGCGTGGCGACAATAGGAAAGGAGGGGTGTGAAAATGACCTACATTCTTGCCACATCCACTTTTCGGCTTCGGCAACGCGCTTTTTGTTTCTTTCTTATTTAGAGAGCTAAGTAGGTGCAGACGTAATCGTTAAAATCTGAAGATTTTATAGAGCAACATTGACTGTTGATGGTGCCAGTAAACACAACGCAAAAAGCAGGAGTGAATATAAAAAAGTAGAACGTTGATATAATAAATGATCGGTAGACGAACGAGGTACAATAAGTGGATGAAAAATTGAAAACGAAAAAAAATCTCGTCTCTTCAAATAGTTATTTCACTGTACTGCAACTTGAAGCTATTTCGAGCTAGTGTTTATGGAATTTACTACCGAGTAAAGGAATTTCAATTGCAGCGAAAATCACAACGTCAATTAATTGTCACTAGTTGTACTCTGCAGAACAATAAAAGAGTTGTCAGGAGACATTCTGAAGCGAATGGTGGGACCGAAATTTCAAAAATAAACCGCAATGGGTTTTCCAAAGAAGTGTGAAAGTCTTTTGTCGTGAATGAGCCTTACTTCTCTGGGGAAAGCATTTTCAATATTCGCTCTGTTGAAGAATGGGTAAAACTTACTATCAAGCTATCAACATATTTCTGGCACCATGGAAAAAAGAAATAATCTTAACAATATGTGATTAAATTTTGTGTAGCACAGATAGATACGTTTCACGTTTAGTCTTCGACTCATCAGAACGTTAACAGTTTATGTTGAACCTCTAGCGCGACTTAGCAGTTCAATGCGCTAGTAATTTTTGCTATTAAAAAAACAGCTAACGCGCTGAAGAGTCGAAGACGAAACGTCAAAACAAATAAAACTTATTATATGCACTCAGCACAACATTTGAATTTATTTTGAACCCCAAAACTACAACAAATCTGAAATCTAATTTTCTGAAACTTGTGCAATCTATCATTAATAATATAACGACATTTTTTTTACTTATGTATGATTTTCAGAGAGCGGTTTTACTGTAGATAAGCGTCACATCAGTTCAAATGAATGACAACAAAAGGTGAAACTGGGTCGAAACTTCACGTTGCGATTTTCGGTTTTATACAATTGGCTGCTAAGCTGGGAAGCATCCACCATGCTATTCTCCAGAAACGATAACAATGGAGAAGAAAATTTCAAAATGGTGTCTCAGTGGTCATGACACAACAAAAAAATGGCTATTTATAACTGTTATACTAGTCCTTCGCAACAGAAAAAAACTCGAATGGTATGGACAACAAACAGTGTACAAATCAAGTTGACCAATAAGCTACAATCGATCGTAGCAACGAACAAGTGACATTTATTTTCTTCAATGTTTAGCAGCAGAGCCTTCACAATTCGAGGAAAATCCACTCATCAGGACCAACAAATCGATCTCCAAGAACTGATCTCCATAATTTCATTGAAATACTAATGCATATAAAGAAATGATATTTCTTTCTGCCTTTCTCTACAGAAAAACCAACTTTCGAAAAGAACATCGGAGACCCATAGTGTTATATACCATTCGACTCAGCTCGAAGAGATCGGAAAATTTCTCTTTTCAAAGATGTGTTTACCGCTCAGTTTTCTAGGAGATGGCTAAACCGGTTTTGAACAAACCCAGGCTCGTTTGGAAGCAACTAGTTCGAAAATCAAATGGATGTCACTTCTGGTTCCGGAGATATAATAATATAAGTGACGTAAGCGACAAAACGCTTTGTTTTTTTACCGCTCAATTTTCTCAGTGCTGCTTCAGTCGATTTTCACACGCTTAGGCTCGTTTGAAGGCTACTATTGAACTGTAACTCAAATGGCTGTTGATATAATATGGCTGTTGATCCGGAACCTGTGGTTCCGGAAATATAATGGTATAAGTGACGTAACCGACAAATCGTAAAATGGTTGATCCATTTTCAGAAATTTGTGGGTCTGCGTTGAAAAAGTATATGTACACTGTAAAGAAGTGGTATCATTATAGAGTTAAAACTTTTTAAACAAGTTTCTTAAAAATACACTACCCGTCAAAAATTTGGGTCCAGTTGCTTTATTTTTCAATTCGCCCCAATTAGGCCCGTTACTCAGCAGATTTTGTCAAGCACGTTTGTTTTGCTACAGCGTGAGAGGGTGTCAGTGTGGAAAGGGCATCCTTAGAAGACGCGTAGATCGAGCATAAACGTATTTTAGTTTGTTGCAATAAATCGATGCGATACAACCCGGCTAGAAGTGATTTGCAAACCAATAACAAATTTTATTATTAAAACCGAACATCTCAATGGTAGAAATTGACATTATTTAGTTTGATATAAGAGTTAAAATTTCAAAATTCATAACAAAGTCTTCATGAGAAAATGTCAAAAAAATATAAAGTTTTGTCATTGTAATATCAAACCAATAACAAAATATTTAGAGAAGAAGAGTTTTCCAGTTATTTTATATTCTAGCATTCAGAATTCAATAATATTATAAGAATTTCTCTTATCTTATTCTGATGCAGTTTATTCAATTGTATTTTATTTGAAGATAGAACTACTGGATCAATTTTACTTAATAAAATAACTAATTTAGATGCTAAACAGATATTGTACAATTTCTTGATTCTCTAGATGAAATACCAAGAAAATATCAAGTATCGCTATGATAGTACAGAAACGTCAAGACAAGATATGATGGTAAATTTTTTTATTATTTTGACCTTTGTTTGCCATTTACATCTACCTGGGAAAACAGCTTTGGGCTCTTTGCTAGAATAAAATAACGACGGAACTAGGGCATTTTTTAAAAGGATGCCTAGAATATGCCCAAGATCCAAACTAATATGGCGTTCAAAACCATAAATGGTTCTATTAGAGCTGATTATGCTTTTTTCTACTGGTAGTATTTATTAGATTCATTTTGATATGTTGTAGCTGACAAATTATAAAATCTATTGCACTATGGGTCTAGATGTAGAAATAATGGTTTCATATTTGTCGATTATGAAACTACGTAAAACTTTCAATGAAAACGTTTACGATAAAGTTTCGCTCAATCTTAATGTTTGATTTAAACAACATTAACTGAAAATTCGGCCGTTTTCGAATATTTTTTGAGTCATGTTAACCTAGAAGTAAATTTTGCTGAAAGAGTATATAATTTTCTACAATAATATATGTATTAATTCTTGTTCTGGTATTTTTATGGTATAAGGTTGTGTACAAAACTAAACATTGCGCAGTGGGGAAAAAACGATCAAAAACGCGACTTTGCTCGATAATTTTATAAAAACATAAGCATATATTTTCAAAGTAAGTATTTCTTATGCAAATTTTTCTGCAGAATCGATTTATGATAGTTAGAAGATCCGCAAAATTTACTATCATGCCCGTTTTGCTCCAATTCCTCTTTTTTCTGACTTTACTTTGAAAACTAACTGTAAAACTCAGGAAAAAATTCAATTCAACCAATCGGAAGGTATTCCTGACATGCTCATAAGTTGGATAAATGAATTGTTTTTAATAAGATTGACCGCAAACAACTGTATTCTGTTTTACCCCCAGTCATCTTCTTTCATAAATTTACAGAAAAAAATGTTCTACTGATCGGTGTTTGTACTAATTTTGGTTAAACAAGACAGTTCTATGTTTCGTATATAACCTCAAATAAAAATTTACAGATAGTGTCCATGATCGCATGCTTCGTGCTACATCGTTTTACCCCAATTTTCCGACAAATATAATATTATGTTTAATTCAGAATTACAATCCCGAAGCAGATCGTATTTGACCCACCAATATTGGTTCATATTACGTGCAAAACATCTGTGATCCAATTAAACACAATGGGAATGACTTACTAGCCTGTTTAACCCGTTTTACCCCAATTTAATTCATAAGTCGTATTTCTGGTTAAACTTTCTTTCACATACCGCAAGCAGGCTGATTGCCCAGTTTAACCAGAAATACGTCCTATGAAATAAATTGGGGTAAAACGGTATAACAAGATTCGTGCGGTCATTGAATTCATTTGTAATCCTATTTTCAGGTCTTTCTTTGTAATATCAATCGATTTTCATCAACCGCAATCAGCCTGCTTTCGGTATGCGAGAGAAAGTTCAACCAGAAATACGACTTTTGATATAAATTGGGGTTAGACGGGTTAAACAGGCTAGTACTGTCATTCCCATTGTGTTTAATTGCAATGGTGCAACTAGTTTCCTGCTGTCAATAAAACTATATGCAATCGATTTGTTAGACTTTTTTACATCGGAAACACTCTATTCGCTCTTCTACAAGTTCTTCGGTTTCATGTTATATAGTTAAGCTTGAATACAATGCAGTATAAAAAGGGAACTGTTTTGTGGTCAGCTGTATCATGCCTCCAAAAAAAATCGTCGCGTTTTTGGTCCATTTTCCCCCACTGTGCATTGTAACAAATCTAAGCATTGTAACAAATAAAAACTAGTCATGTGCACTTTAGCACAAAACGGTACACATGAGGTACCAAACCCCTAAATGACTACAATCTGTTGGCGGCCAGTAGCCTTCAATTTGTTTTGCTCTTTCGACACGTCAGGATAGACATGGCACTTCGGTGTCAATAAGTAATTTGTAAGTAGCAAATACTTTACGTCTGCTCAGCGGTTTATGTTGAACCGTTAGGTGGCGTTAGCAGTTCAACATAAACTGCTGACGCACTGATGAGCTGAATGCGAAACGTAAAAATAAAAACTAGTCATGTGCACTTTAGCACAAAACGGTACACATGAGGTACCAAACCCCTAAATGACTACAATCTGTTGGCGGCCAGTAGCCTTCAATTTGTTTTGCTCTTTCGGCACGTCAGGATAGACATGGCACTTCGGTGTCAATAAGTAATTTGTAAGTAGCAAATACTTTACGTCTGCTCAGCGGTTTATGTCGAACCGTTAGGTGGCGTTAGCAGTTCAACATAAACTGCTGACGCACTGATGAGCTGAATGCGAAACGTAAAAATAAAAACTAGTCATGTGCACTTTAGCACAAAACGGTACACATGAGGTACCAAACCCCTAAATGACTAAAATCTAATCAGTTTATTTTTCGAAAAGAATCTGCTTAAAATATAATCTATCGGTCCACTTCATCTATTATTTATTGCACAGTAGGTTAACATAAGAAAATATGGACAAAATAAAAAAAAACACGAATTAATAACAACCAAATCGAGGAGCATAATTACTCAAAAATACCTTATGTTTTCTTCAATTATGCATGTTGATATATGTTTGGTAGTCTGGAACTATCTACGTACGTGCCGTGGTTACTATCCAAAATAAAAATAACGCAAAGGGTTCAAAAGCGAAAAGTGTGTTTCGAGCCCCTCAGCAATAGCTTATGGGCTCTTGCGTTCGAGTTTGCATACAATGGTAATTCATGCGTGCAAAATCGTACACAACGATGACTGTTCCCAGTGTAAAAACATTGCCGAAGACAGCAAGTCAAACCGGATCCACCGTTTCCTATACATATTCTGTTGAATGTTTTCAAGGAATCTTTGCTTACGCCCTTCTCAAAAGTACGACTAAAGTCAACATTATGAACTGATGATGCACATTTTCCTGTTTGGTGTCATTTGCAAAATTCGAACTTATTCAAAAATAACAACGAAACAAATCGACTTTCGAGTTCGAATGGAATCGCCCTCGTGCATAATATTTGATAGTTTTATGTAGAAAAAAGCATAATCAGCTCTAATAAAGCCATTTATGGTTTTGAACGCTATATTAGTTTCACTAGAGTCATCAGAAGATGAGATAACAAAGTGCTCGTTTTTGGGTTTGGTAGCAGAATGAGAGGGTGTTAATTGGTTTGTATGTTATTGCGAAATTAAATTATATGCTGACTGCTTGTCGAAGAGCAAGAGCAATGTGAGGTTATGAATTTGCCATACGGTTTTGAAGGTCGTAACTTGACATTAAAGACTGGCTTAGATCGTATCAAACAAAGCTTATGACTAATTCCCATTTCGTGTCAATGTTTGAAGAAAAGGAGAAAATAATCAATACCAGATAATAACAAAATTGCTCTGCCATGATATGTAAACTTCATCCCACCGACAAAAGCATTGGTGATGGCAACGAAAACACCCATCAATCCAGTCGATGCGGAAGAATCTGAATGTGATTTTCCGCATGCACAAATTCTACGCCTCCCCATTCTTTCCCCCATCCCTTCCAGACGACTAGATAGAGTTGCTGCAGGTGGGGACAAATTTATGCATACCGTCAACAACGGTGGCACTACCGACACATTCATCCGACGGACGAGCACCAGATGAAAATCAATCGATCACAATTTAGGTGAAGCGGTTTTGTCCCGCTCCCCCCCCGTACCGGCGGGAGACGGCAATCACTGGTTGGTGTGGAATGTACCCGAGAACCGGAATCATCGTGTATAAATCAATCAAATTTCGCACCTGATTGATTTTCGATATTTTAATGGAAAATCGGATCCGGACTGATGTAGGAATGGTAATCGAAAAGTCGGTTCGGTTGGTAGAACCAATTGGACAAAGTGGAGACCCTTTATTCGAAGTATTCAAGAGCGAATTTGTTTTTTTTTGTTTTGCAAATGTGGTGTAAAAATCTATTTATTTATTTATTTATCAAAAGCAGGAGAAAACCAAAGAGTAATAAAAATGTGCGAATTAATTTAAAAGTTACCTTTAATTATTTCATCCGGTTAATCATTTGCTTCGCCGGAATGTTCTTTTGGAGAACAAGGTTTGTATATGTTTACAAGTTCTTTTCAAATACTGAGAATATTAAAATAACACATTGTTATTGTAAAATGTTTAAACATCGATTTTTTTGCTTTCACAACTGTGTTATCACATGCAAAAATATTCATCATCTTGTTTCGTTCTCTGACTTTCAATTTTATATAAGATAAATATGGTCAGTCCAAACTATATAGTCATAATAGGGTAAAAAGATTTTTATTTGTTTTCATTTTCTTACGAAGTTATTTTATTTTATGTAATTATTATTTTTATAGTTATTTCAATTGAGTACAATTGCTCGACAAGGAATGCCATTTCGACCGTTATCAGATTAGTTAGACTAAGCTGCCCACAAGAACACTGGCTACGCAGAACCGAGGCAAACAGATACATTGCAAGAAATATATTTGGCCCGGACACGTAGTCCAGTATTGGTCTGCAAACAAGCATTCGTTTGACCAACCAGTTAGGGGCTGTCCATAAAAGACGTCACGCCGCAAGGGGGAGGGGGGTGTTTCATAAATCGTGACCTTTTGTGACAGGGGGAAGCGGGGGGAGGTTTTTGGAATGTGACGTCCAATATATTCAATGAGCGCATTTTTGAAATACCTAATTATATCACTGCTTTGCCTTATTTCCTGAAAAAATCTCCACAATAAACGTTTACATTCTATAGGAAAACGAGTGTTTGTTGATGTAAAAGCTTCTTCTTGTAAATTCGGAAATGAATGATGCAGGAAATCATTACTGTTGTGATCAGCAAAAGTGCACGGAGGAGCGAGTAAATTAGCAAAATTAATGAATTTTGCCTAATATGAGTAGAAAAGAAAAAGATGCCTTCGAACGGTTTAACTTAAGTTATGCACTGACAATTTTTTCAGTAATTTGATTTTCTAGCATTGATAATAGTATATCATAAGATTTTTTCTTATCTGATTCTGATGCAGTTTATTCAATTGTACTCCATTTGAAAAAGGGCGGGAGATCAACGATTTCAGACGTAGATCATGTCATGTCTTATCTTGATCATATGTGATTTTCCTACACCAACATCAAAGCTTATCGAATCATCCAATGATTGAACTTACATAAATCAAGAATCATTTTAGCTCAAAATCTCTATCCATTGTATGACGAAAAATCAGTACCGATATTGATCGATGTGATTCAAACTTCACTGATCAACTGATCATGAAAAGATTCTCCGGCAGTGATCTCGTTTTGATGAGGTTTTGGTCCTGTTTGCTACACTAAGCCCTGTTTGCTACACTAAGGAAATATTATTCTTTACCTAAAACAATAATATATCTGTGTACCCCTAGGAGCAATAAAACAAATGATTTAAATGTTTAAATTTAAATTTAAATGTTCATCAATTCCAACCAAATACTTTTGTTTATTTATATAATTGATATTAATAAAATAATTTCGATGGTTTTGTAGATTCAGTGATATTTTTTAATCTAATGACAACATGTAATAAATCGATTTTTCCCTCACATTTGTATGGTTTATCATACATATTGAGAATGTATTGAGATGAATTTGAATTATTTTGAATTCGTGACATGTGACATAGGGGGGGTGGGGGGTCTTTGCTTCTGTGACAATTTGTGACAACGGGGGGATGGGGAGTCGAAAATCGTAAAAAAGCGTGACGTCTTTTATGGACAGCCCCTTATTGTCCATGCATGGTTAATTATTCATGTTGAACGTCGCGTGCGTATATTATACGGAAAATTCGAAGTCACAATGGTTTAATTTTCTGGTATAAAAATTCACAGATCGAAGAATCCAGTAAAAATCTATTGAATCGGTTATAACAAAAAGCATTCATCATTTATAACAGAATTGTACGTACGATTTGAAAGGTCTTAATGAAATAATAAGTGATGCCTTTTTTATCGATCCACATGTTTCTCTAAAATTTGTGACTAGAAAGAATGGCAATCGATTGCTTTATAATAATAAACAGAACAAATATGATATGAAAATTCCGGTTTTTCGGTGGTTGTAGTTGAAGACAGTTACAATCTATTTAGTAATAAAAATACATGTGCTGTTACTTTGAATTCGATGATAATGCCAAATTTCCATTGTATCACAGTCGAACAATTGTGTTGCCAAAAAGGAATCGTACTTAAAACCAATCGATATCTCAGACAGATTCTTACAATCTATAGCTTGGTGGTTGGAATCACAATAAGGTATCTAAATTTGAAACCATATTAAGTTTTCAATTGTGATAGATATTGTCAAAAAACTGCGAATTCTGGCATAAACGTTTGTAGCATTAAGCTAATTCTGTACTGGTCGTCAAATGTTGAGATAACTAAGTCCTCGCAAGTTCCTATCTTACCTTCACGAGCGTCTATGATGACATTTGATCAATAGAACGGCGTCGACTGGGTGCTATCGCCTTCTGCGTTAGTAGCAGAATGAGAGGGTGCGAAATGGCTTACAACATAAGGCACATCCTAAACTGCAATATTTATCATAGTATATTGCAACATATAATTCTGTTGTTTATTATATATTAAATTTTATTATATTATTTATATTATATATGGTTGTATATTTGTTATGTTATATTATGTTGTATGGTATTATACTGCATGGAATTATATCATATTATATTGTATTATATTATATTATATCGTATTACATTATATTATATTTATTATATTATATTATATTGAATCAATTAAAAATTAAAAGCTTTATTGCGAAAAAGTGCTTACAGATGTACTATTCAAAGTATTGTCCGTCGCTAGCGACAACTTTCTCCCATCTTTCCGGCAATTTTCGGATCCCGGCTCGAAAAAAGGAGTCCTTTTTTGACGCTATCCATGAAGCAATCCATTTTTCCAACTCTTCGAAGGATTGAAAATGTTGATCTGCCAGGCCGTGTGCCATCGAACGGAATAGGTGGAAGTCAGAAGGGGCGACATCTGGGGAATACGGCGGGTGGGGCAAGACTTCCCATTTCAGCTTTTCAGGTACTTTTTGACCACTTTTGCGACATGAGGCCGAGCATTGTCGTGTTAGAGGATGACTTTGTCATGTCGCTCTTGATATTGTGGCAGCTTTTCTTTTAGCGCGCGGCTAAGGTGCATCAGTTGCGTTCGGTAGCGATCTCCTGTGATGGTTTCACCCGGTTTTAAGAGCTCGTAGTAAATCACACCGAGCTGATCCCGCCAAATACAAATCATAACCTTGGCGCCGTGAATATTTGGTTTTGCCTTCGACGAAGTAGCATGGCCGGGCTTTCCCCATGATTTTCTGCGTTTAGAATTATCGTATCGAACCCACTTTTCATCACGCGATTTTTTACGCGGTTTCTTCTCGTGAACTTTCGAAGCTATCCAGTTTTCTTGTTTTGTCTTAGAAATTCATGAAATGTCGAGATCTGGTGTTATCACGAAATTTTAAGTCAACTATGCTTTGATACTTATGCCGTTTTTCATTGAAAAACACTGGTGGCGTGGATTGCTCTGATTTTGCACTTTCGAGCAGAAATGCAATATTTTGACGGTGTTTCATTGCCATTTCTGCTCGAAAGTGCAAAACCAGAGCAATCCACACCACCAGTGTTTCTCAATGAAAAACGCCATTAGATTTCGTTTTTTTTGGTTAAATGAAAATTTTCGATTTCGGATATCTCAAAATTTTGCCAATTTGTCTACTTTTCACATCTAGATCTAGACGTCCGTCTCTTGCATTTCTAAAACAATTGGCAAATAAAAATATCTAAGGTTTTGCAGTTGTTTTCGCGGAACTTCAAAGTTACGCGGTTTTTTCACGCGGATTTCCAAAGCGGTACGTTTCCCCGCGTAAAAAATAGCTCAGTGTACTCATTGAAAATCGGGATTGCGATTTTGATGATCGAGATGATATTCAAAACCTGTTTTAACACACCTAGTCGTGTAAAGATGCCTTTCTCATATCACACATATTTTCATAAATATTACTATGGGATTTTTCGGAAAACTTTTCTTTGATTCTGGAATTAAAACAAGAAAATTAGATACGCACAAACTAGCATAATCTTTCCAATAAGTAAACAGTTTTAAGCCAAATTTAAAAAAAAATCCGCTTCTGCATTGTGGCTCTAAATGACATGAAATTTCAAACACACTTCACCTAGTATTTCTGGAACTGGATGTCGAATCGGGATAAAATTCAATAGTAGTCTATGGGACCACAAGAGCTTGCAGCCGTCTGTGAGTGAATGAAGTGAGCTCTGGTTTTGAGTGTTTAACCCAGGAGTTCCCAAACTATTTTGGGTTATGGACCTCTTTACTAAAATTAACTTAGGCCTCAGACCCCCATTAGCACATTCCTTTGAACATTAAATTTCTTGCTTTTTAAATATTGATGTAAAACATCTTAAATTTCTGCGGATGTTCAAATAAACACTACTTTTTTAGCATGAATATTTCAAATAACAATTTATATCAAACAATACGGGGTCGATTTCTAGACCTCGTCGACCCCCATAGTCAGTTTTCGTTTACGTCGACTACCGCAAAAAGGATATCGATCCTGCTATTTGCAGTACTTCCGGATCCGGGAGCTAAGAACCACTATAGGCAAGATCGGCTCGTTTGATAAGCAGCTAGCATACTTGGGTGGATGTAAATAGCAAACAAAAAACAAAGCAACAGCAATTTTTTTCCCCTTTATAGGCTACTCTGGCCGAGGGGGGTGGTTACAACGATCCGCACTTTCCATACCGGAAGAACTAGGCTACAGTGCCCAAATGAACACTAGTAACGAAGGAGGAAACCGGCCTATCATTGACAGGTTCCCTCCAGCATGTAACCCAAGCGACAGATTCCTTTACGGTTATCAATTAGCAACGAAAGATACGAATATCTTCTATTGCAAGTTCGCCAGAGAGTTTGTCACTTGGGCAGGAAGTGTGTGCTTCACCCTGTAACCAGTCAATCATTGAGTCGTGCGTCTGTATCGTATTAGTATTTTGTCATCCTACCAACTGCTTCTGTGTCTTAAATGTCCTCGTCGATGAGACTTTGGAAAATTTCGCTTTGTATCCGCTTCGGTCTTGGCTCTGCTTTCCTATATAGTCTTTTATGTCTGAAGCGGTACAAACGATTATTACTTTTAAGTTCCTAAATAGATGTAGATATGTTTGGTCTACCAACACTATCCATTCTAATCTGCTCTGATTGTTTCTATCTTTGTCGAAGTTACGTTACATTTCCTTTTCCCCATTGCATCGCTTTTTTTACTATGCCGGAGAAACCTGTTAATATCTCAATGTGATAATTTATCAAGAATAAAGAAATAATAATAATTGCTATAACAATAATAATATTAATAAGAAATAATAATAGTGACAATCACAACAATAATAATAACAATAATATTTATAATAATACAATAACAACAACAATAATAATAAAGGAAACAAGAACTACATGTATTTCGTGAAGAAATACTAGGTGTGATTGAATGAAATGGTCCACGTGAACCGTTCTCTTCCAGAAACACACATCTCACACTCCTAGTTAGAAGGTGACATCTGTGTTCAAGTTGGAGAAATCTAAGAACATTCAAACCTTTCCCGATATGAGAGTGTATTCACACCTGATTAATCAGTTTCGCCGTCATTGCAATTTGTAAACATAACCGATACCGAGCCGGATCGGAAAGATTTGAATGTTCCTAAACGGTTCATAAGATATCTATTTACTCCTATTCCTGATAACAATAGTCCTCCTTTCAGAATTAAATTCACCAAGTTCAGGACGAATATGATATATTAATATTCATCCCAACTGGATCAAAATAATTCAAATTGGTGACCAATTCCAGGCATAAGAATGCTCGAAACCACCTAATGACCTATTGTCAATTCAAGCATTATTAGTCCTGTCCACTCCGTGATCGATCCAGACAACACAATAATTTTCATCTTTTACATTTATAAGCGAACGATCGATCTCGACATGGTCAGACTTTGTCAATACGCGAAGTGTAAATTGACTCCCACCCCCATCCACCAAGCGGGGGTACGCACCCTGTAGCTCATCATCCAAAGCCCAGGGCTCGTGATAATAATCGTTTTTCAAGTAGTAAAATAGCAAACAAAAAACAAAGCAACAGCAAATTTTACCATCATATCATAACTTGTTATTTCTAGGCTGTCTTTTCAATTCTAGATATTTTCTTGACAACTCAATAAAGAAATCAAGAAATAGTATAATAACTGTTAAACATCAACATTAGTTATTAGCAACTCATTATGTTATTGATAGAATATTTGAAGGCGAACATTAGAAAAGGTCCCAAGTGCAAATGACAGTTTCTCGTTATTTACTTTCCCTTTCGTTTAGTATGTTTATTCTTATCGGAAATCCTTCTATCTACCACTTTGTATAGAATAATGATAAAAACCTGCACTATAAAATTTATTGGAAATTACTGGAATAATAATTGAAACAGAAACTGTCATTTGCGCTTGGAACCTTTTCTAATGCTAATCGAAATTTCAACTGTATTAAGTAAAACTAATCTAATAGTTCCATCTTCGAATAAAAAGCATTTTATGCCTCAAAATTAGATATAAGAAGTATTTGTAATATTGTTCTATTCTGGACGTAAAAATAGCAACTCTTTGAGAAATTTGTCTTCTATAAATATTTTACTCTTGGTTCTATATTACAATGACGAATTTGCTCTTATTTCAAAAAGAATCATATAAAGTTTTACCGTGGAAATATTTTGTTATGGTAAAAAAGTTTGCTATTGGTTTTGCAAATCATTTCTATCCGGGAGCCTATCAATCAAAACAATTTTGAGCCAAATTTATAAATATCGTCGCTCCAAATGACAGTTTGAAATTTTAAACATACCTCATCTTGTAGTTCCGGAACAGGAAGCCCGATCCGGGAACAGCCTATGTAACCATAAGACCATATGTTTGAGCCTTAGTTATTGAAAATCAGAGCTAAATTTAGAACGATTTTTCCGTTTTTACCTTTCTTTTATAGGAAGATTATGTAATCACTGTGAAAACCGACTTTTTAACCGAGTCCGATTGTCGTGTGTGTGTGTGTGTGTGTGTGTGTGTGTGTGTGTGTGTGTGTGTGTGTGTGTGTGTGTGTGTGTGTGTGTGTGTGTGTGTGTGTATGTGTGTGTAATAAAAATGTGCACTCGATTTTCTCGGAGATGGCTGGACCGATTTTCACAAACATAGATCAAATAAAAGGTCTCTTGGTCCCACAGGTTGCTATTGAATTTTACCCGAATCGGACTTTTGGTTCTCGAGTAACGGGATAAAATGTGCAAAAACATGAAGAAAAAGTGAGCTCGATTTCCACAGAGATCGCTCAATCGATTCTCTTCAACAAAGATTCAAATTATGGTCTCATAGGTTGCTATTGATTTTCATCTGGATCCGACTTCCGATTCGGAAGTTACGGGGTAAAATGGGCAAAATGAACTAAAAACGTTTCATCGATTTTTTCAGAGACCGCTAATCTAATTTTCACCAGCGTAGATTCAAAAGAAAAGTCTTTGAACCCCATATAATCCTACCAAATTTCATCCGGATATGACTTCCGGTTCCGGAATTACAAACTGATAGGTTTAAAAATTTAATTTTCAGGGGCGTGTTTTATATATAACACGGAAAAATTCCGTCAAATACATTAAAATAGCCGTACAACTTTTAAATTAGACAGATTTAGTTAGTTGATGACCAAATACTTCAAATTTTGGGTATACCGGATCTTCGTTTCAGATTCCGGAAATATAAAAAAAGTGATCGTGTACTCCAAACCTGAAATCACTCCAATTTCTAAAGAGCCGATGAACCGATTTTCACCAACTCAGATTCAAATGAAAGGTCTTGTATTCCCATGCCAGATACTATGATTTTATTTGGATCCGACATCCGGTTCCAGAAATATGTGCAAAAAATTGTTAAAATAAGTGCACCAACTTTTCTCAGATGTTGCTGGACTGATTTTCACAAGCTTAGATTCAAATGAAAGGGTTTATGATTCCATACAAAATTCCTGAGTTTGTTTTGGATTGGACTTCCGGTTCCGGAGTTACGGGGTAAAATGTGCAAAAAATGGAAATAAGTGTACTAATTTTTCTCAAAGATGGCGTGATTTTTACGAACTAATATTCAAATGAATGGTCTTATACTACTATACAAAATTTCTGAATTTCTGTTATACTGTAAAGTGTGTTAAAAATTTTATACCATCACAAATTACTTTTAAAAACAATCGAAATCGACATCAAAATTGCTTAAATCGGTAGTCGTCAAAACAAAGTGATTCCAGTTATTCCTTCAAGAATCGAAGAATATTATTTTGAAGATTATCACAGTATTATACATGATAGAATGATTGATATGAGAAAGGCATCATGTTTTTTTTGCATTGTCGGTCTAAATGACAAATAGCAATTTGAAACACAAATCAACTTCCAATTCGAGAATCGGAAAAAATTTACATCAAACTTATGAGATCATAATACCTTTTATTGAATTTAAGTTTGTGAAATTCGGTTTAAGAAATTGGAGAGATTTTTTAGTGTCATGTATAGAAACACACTCTAGCAATGCAAAATATAACTCCGGAACCGGAAGTCGCATCCAGATAAAATTAGATAGAGTTCTATGGGATTGTAACACATTTTGCTTTTCTCTATAGAAAGGTAATAGAATTCCTGGAGAAACCAAATTTTGATAGGAGCTCCGGAGACGCATAAAATTATATACCATTGAACTATGCTCATCGAACTGAGCCAATATCTCCGCATAATTTTCTCGGAGATGGCTGAACCGATTTGACCAAACATAGGCTCGTATGGAAGCTACTTTTGGGTTGTGAATCAAGTTCGAAGAATAAGATATATTGGTATAAGTGATGTAACCGAAAAAAGGCATTGTTTTCGCTTCGTTCAATACTCTCAGATATGGCTTAAACGGTTTTAACAATCTTAGACTTGTTTAAAAGCTGTTATGTGACGTAAGCGTTGAGTTACCGTTTTCTGAATTAAATGAAACAATTTGAATAATTTCTGTAAAAAATCAAGGAAATCCGCGTCAGAAATTATTCTAACGAAACATATAAGTTTTGATGAGACTGTTTGAATGACAAGAGGCGGGCATAATCACACCACTAGGTGGATTAAGAAGAAGTTTTTTTAATCTTGGTGAAAATTGGTCGAGTGGTTTAAAAAAAAAAGCGAGCGCAAATTTTCTCATATTTTGCATATTTTATCCCGTTACTCCGGGACCGAAAGTCGGATCCGGATTAAATTCTTCTGCAGGCTATATGGCTGTAGGGCCTTTCAATTGAATCTTTGAAGTTCAAGAAAATCGGTTAAGAGGAAATCGAGTAAACCTTTTCCAATTATTTTTCGGAAATTTTACCCCGTTACTCCCGAACCGGAAATTCGATCCAGATATAATTCAAGAGCTGATTATGGGACCACGAGACCTTTCCATTTGATATAACCTTTCTTAGTGAGAAAGGTGTGGCAGTGGCAGTCGATTACAAACCGATTTAAATATTCTTAACACCTTCCTTCAATGAATTCCAATCAGAATTATCAAGCCGAACCGTTTGAAAAACAACCAACGAAATTTTCACCAGTAAACAACAGCTAACTAACAAACTTTCAAGATTGTAAAAATAGTGAAACCATCCCACATCGTCCCATCAAACGCTATAGTAAAAAAAAAGTGGCAAACTTTTCGAACGGAAAGAAAGCAGGGGTATAAACTTCTAACTACTTCGATTGCATTTTGCAAAAAAAAAAACACCATACCGTAACTTCGTGGTGCTCTGAAAGATACCGCTATCCCGTTTACCCTACGGTGACAAGTTGGTGCACAGTTCACGCCAAAACATGGCTAGAGAGAGTGCTGACGGTGCCATTACTTGTAACTACAACTACAACGGCTATTATTGCTTTCGCGTGGAATTGATATTCCGTGTAGTTCGTTCCGTGTTACGCAGGAAACGGTACTTAAGTTTTTCCTTCATTCAGATTTTATAACTTTTATTGGCCATTGTCAACACAATTTGCGATATGTATTTTGTTTTTGTAGTTTGGGCAGAAGACCAATGGCGAGCTGGTGGTGATGGAGAGAAAATAGAACAGCTTAAGGAAGGCAATAACTAAATACAGAGGGGTCTCATATAACGCGGTTCATCGGGGGCGTGAAAAGCGAATCCGCGATAAACGGGACCCAGAACATATGGGATTTCGACTGGTTGGGACTGTCGAAAGATAGAGTCATACGATCTTCAACAAACTTGTTGTAGATACTTAGACCAACAATTCAGTGTAGTTTGACAGAAAATTAGTTGAGAACTGTTCCACCAGGGGCGCTTTGAAAAGAGCATGAACTAATTCATATGTTTATAATAAAAAAAACAGTTTGAACATGAAATATCGCGAGTATTTTAGCATCTGGAATCTTCAAACAACTTTCGAGAGACTCAACACTTAACAAGTTGAAAGTATATGTCCGAATCACTCCATCAGATGGAATTAGTGTGCTTGCTATGGTACAACTTTCAATATCAAAATTATGCTCTAGTGCGAAAACTAAAAGATTTAGAGCGACATTGTCTTCCACAAAAATGTTCGGAATATTGGGGTCTACATTATGAAAATCATATAAGTTAGAAACTCACCCACCCAGTGGCGCTAGTGGGATCACAATTTTGCCAAAGAAAATTGATTCTATTATATCTTTACAATTTGATAAGATGACAGTTCGTGTATTCGAAAAGAATGTACCGGAGTTCAAAACAGAACAAATATTGTAAACAGTAGTTAAAATTTCTCTCATTGGTAACCCTAGTGTGCAATTCAGGGTTGGCAATTATTGCAGCTCAAGATGATGTTGACTTATTTAAATGATTTCTTCGAAAGGGTGTTTTAGGGTTTCGATAACCATTGAATGAACGAGTTTTTTATATCTACAAGGTGGTCTTCTGTAACACAAAATCAGTATTGTTTACGAGAGTGATTTTATGAATCAGTTTTTCAATAAGTTGGTGAAGGATGGACAAATTGAAAACTGTTTCAATAGAAGGCGCTAGTAAGCTACTGGAGTATTAGGATGAATATCGACATCTAAAATCTGAGCTTTTGACTATTTACATAGTTAGATATAATGTTAAGTACATAAAACGTGACATGTATTGTTTATTTTATTATCAATTTTTTTATTGAACTAGGAAAAGCCCAATGAGCGAAAATTTCATAGTAATAAATCTCTTCATCTTTTATGTCTACGAATTACGATAGCTATAACTGATTACGATAGCTCCTATAACGGAACCTACTAAAGAACTAGAAAAAGTAGTTTAAAAACAACTGGGAACAATGAATAAATAGACGACACATATTAATAAAGCCGTAATCAGATAATGCTGATTGAATTTTCAAGAATGGATGAGATTGAATATAACGAGAGTGAATGTCTAAATTCAGATTTTTTAACAGGTCGGGATTATCAACTCGAGACTGTAGCAAAATCGGTTACGCAAACGACCTAAGAGACATTCGGGCGAACGGATAAAAATTGCAAATCGATAAATTTATAACGCTTCTGATGGCTGCAAAAATTGTAGGGACCCCTCGAAAGGAGACTGCAACGAGTGAACCGAAGAAGTTTATTCGGAATGGCTCGACGCGTTGGATGTCGAGTTAACAATATGGAGCCCAAACGACAGCACCATTTTCAAAACTTGCGCGAATCAGTTCACAATATATAGCTTCTAAATCATCACACATTTAAGATATGTGGTAATCTACGTTGTATTGAACACTGGCGCATATGCTATGCGAAGAGGACCAACTTTATACTGAAACACCCTCCATTATGCAGTGAAAGATCTTCCGTACATCTTTCGTGTAAATGAAACAAGTATTCTGATAGATACTGTAAATATTAAGGTACACAAGCTACATATGGTAGAGTGATAACTTTTAAATACATTCATGGTTTTGCGAATAATTTATGTTTTGCACAGAAACTGGTTCAGGACCACCATCTTTCCAAATAATCAAAATCGTAAATCAAATTTATGGCATTAAAAACAATATAATTCATATATGCCTTTTTCAATACGGTTCTGGTGCGCACTGATATCCATCTCCTCTGTGTGACGAACTCAAGAAGCGATATTTCTCGCTGCTAAATGTCAAATGATAAAAAATCGCCATAAACAGTACTGTGTAGGCTTTTCATTTTCGGAAACAATTAATTACCCCAACTAACATTAAAACATGAATTTTAATAAAGAAATTCATGAAAAAACGCGGTAAAATATTGAGTTCTCTTGAAATAAATAAAGTGATTGATGTGTGAAGAGAAAATGTAGCTGCTTTGAGAGGAACTTGTAAAAATTCGCACATTTATGGCAAAATGTGCAAAGAACTGGAATGTTACGGAATTCATCTAACCCCGAACGAATTGCGGACTCGTATCAACAATTTATCTAGAAAATATCGGTAAGTTAAATTGTTTTTCAACTATGCATAATTATTTATTTTGTTTCTTTGTTCATTCTTAGATCGGAAAAAAACAAAATGGGTAAATCAGGTGGTTCACGATCTGTATGGGCATACTTTGAGACGCATAATGAATTTTTACAAGGATACAAACAAAACAACACAGTTGATTTGATGGTTGAGAGCTTAGTTACAGGTGAGAATTTTAAATGAAATTCGATTTTATAAATTATAAATTGATTTCCATTCGTTGTTTCAGTTTCTAATACATCATCACTTCGCACGGCAATTCCTGATTCACTGTCAGCTCTAATGGGTAACCCTCTTTGTGGTTGCGGTCTTGAAGGATTCGTTTTCCTATCTGCAGTCCATGACTTGTCAATTTTATCGTTTCGATAATTGCATATATTGTATAATATGCAACATGTTTTTATAACACGATTGGGATTATAAATACCTATTTCTAATCCTCGACCAATCTTTCGAGATCGTGATTTAAGAAGTCCGAAAGCGAAATTAAACAAACGCTCATCATTATTTTGATTGGCGTCAAATGGAAATGGTTTCATTACGTTTGTAGAGAGTTTGAACGCCGAGTCTTCGATGAGAAGAATTGGCACATTCACACCGCAAAATGTTCTGGTATTTTGCTGAAATAACGGATTTGAGTCATGTTCGAATTTCAAAGACGAATTGTCGTTGAATCATTTGATCGCCCTGGTACTCCAACATTTATATAAGTGAAACGATATCGATAGTCAACTGCCGCGAACAACACAATCGAAAGCCAACCTTTAAAATTGTAATAATCTACGGCTTCCGTTTTCGGTACGTCATCTTCGATGTGGCAACCGTCAATAGTGCCATAGCATTGTGGAAATCCGAGGGTTGAGAATCCTTTTGTAATTTCTTCAATTTTGATGTGGAACACATCTTTATTTTCTATATAGGGGTGCAAATCAGAAATTCAAGAAAAACTACACGTAGAACTGTGGTCAGGTTTTAAACACTTACAGCTCAGTCTGTTTTGTATCAATTATTAATATTATTTCATCATTTGATAGGAAATATTTCTACGTATTGATTTGAATGTTCATTGCCATGTATTTTTAATTATATATCATTGAAATGTTGATTAATAGCTAGCAGTGTCCTATTTTGTCTGCAAAAAATCTCCAGCATGCCGGATTTCCCTGCCATAGTCGACGGTTTTGAAGGAGTAAGAGATGTATCAAAGAGAGAGCATCGCTCTGATTGGTCAATCGATGCAAAAGCGAAGCTGTTGGAAGCACGCGAATCTATAAATAGAAGCGAAATTAAAGCTAACGTTTCAGTCCTATTCCTAGCATGCTAGAGGTAGGTTGTTGCTAGACAGCAAGACAAAAACGTGTCATAAAACGATTTGAAGTTGAAGCTTCAAATGCCAGTTGTTAGCTGATGCCAGTTGTTAGCGTAAAACCGTGTCGCTCGCTGTGCGTATTGCATTTCTATTCATGCTCTCTCGTAAATGTGTAAAATGACTCTCGATGTGGCCGGGTGGCCAAGAAAGTTTTGATATTTTCGGTTACAAGTTTGACTACATCACATAAAATCCAATAAAGCTACCACTTGTTTGGCAGCCTTGATGAGCCGATTTTATTTCTCTCTCATGTTTCGTTACGTTACCAGGAAACTAAAATGGCGCCGACATAGAAACCGACTTACCTCCACAAAAATAACTTTCACTTAATTTTCATCGCGACAACATATATGCTTTTATGCACTAACCGCATCTAAACTAAATTATCTAGACATTGTCAGGGTAGATTTTAGATCCATGCTTTTGAAAGCGAGATTTTCAATGAACAAGTTGAGAGTTGCCGTTTTCAGCTATGCAACTCTTCCTTCAGAAAAAAGACTTTCCCGACCGCTAAAGTCAAACAATCATTCTAAAATTTTCACAGAATAATCGAAACTAAATTTCTAAGAGATTGTCTGTTGGGTTTTTTTGATATTCGTCACCGTTTCTGAGGAAATCAGATTTGAAACGTGAAAATAGCACTTTAAAACGCCCTAAAACACACTGGTCTCAGCCCATAATTGGTATGCTCTGATCTTGTGTCGCGCAAGCTCGGAATTCCATGTTATGTCGGTCCCCCATGAGAAATTGACAACTACCTCTGGATAAATTTTGAGTGCTTAAGATTAATTTCTAATTTATATTAGATGAACTCGATTGATAATGAGAAATAGTTTATCGCTTCAACCGAAATCGCAGAATGGTAGAGAAACTTAACGCTAAAAAGTGCTTGCATAAAAAACTTGAACACAAGCTTGGCGAAGAGAAGCTTAATTATCGAAATCGCAAGTATGTACAAAAGTTATAATTGCATATATTTGGGATAATGGTGTAATTTCGTCGGTCATAAAACAAATGCAAATCAAGACAAATGATGTTCGGTGTTGATTCGGATTGATTGAACTTTTTGATTGTAGATCATTAGAAATTTTGGTTGCCTTTTTCCACATCAATGGCTCGAACAACCCCATGGGGCTGATCCTTGTAGTTTTACTTATACTTGGTGGATAGGATGTAAATGCTTCATTATGGAAAGAAGAAATCATTGCATCACAAGCTTCCAAAACAATTTCTCCTATTCAGCAGAAGATCTCAATGCATACCGAGCAATCGCAATCCGTTTTTTAAGGGTATTGCCAATCGCCAACGTGTATCCTTCTTTGTGAGAAAAACATTTTTTTTACCAAATGATCGAATCTTTTCCTGTCCACTCTGAAAGTGTTCTTAAACTTTTCATCCGAAAAATTTTGAACCTCTACTATGATCTCTACTATCATGGTACAATGATTGTTCTACCTGAAGTTTGGGAAATCATATTGTCATTCATGCTAATTATACAATTTATGACTACCGAACCCTACCTACCATCGACCAAATTCGACGATTCGATTTTATCATCGTCACAATTAAAAAAAAAAAGTTTGTTTCTATTTTATAATAAAGTGCTAATAATTTAAATCTTCTTCGTTTATTCAGGAGCGAAATTATATTCAAAAAGTTACTGTGAAGTAAAATAAAATTGATTCTGTAATCGTACATTTTCAGCTATACTGCACAAATATGTTGTGACTTGGATTTGTTTGGAAATGAGCTGTCAATACTCACGAACGACAGGGTTACAAGAATTCATAATTCTCAGAGTTAAATTTTAACATATTAGGTTTTACACGAACATGACATAACCTCACAAAATGAACAGATTGAATTTTTTGACAGTCGCCGGTGGTTTGTTAACAGTTTAAAAGTTCATCAGAGGTTCATCGTCTGAATTTGATAATTGCAAGTCGCCTCATACTAAACAGATTCATACAAATATCGCTCCTTGATGCTGGGCAACCTTTTCACTGTGGAACACGTTTTTAACAGGCACTTTTTCGTCATCTTTCAATTTTTAATTTACAGTCGCAAAACAAACCAAACCACCGGAAGCTGTCAAAGATAAACTTGGTTCATCGGTAGTTTATTTGTGTCGTCATCGTGTAAAGCCTAATAACACGATGCTTTTCAAAATATAATGAACGAAGTTGGTTTAGTAAGTTAGAAAAAGAGTACGACAGTTCAAATTATCTGTAAATTTTGACGATGGTATGTGAAAAATTAAAATCTGCAAAAAACTACCGAAAGAAATATCTATGCAGCTTCTGTAAGACATCTACAGGCTTACAGACAAAACTGCTGATCTTGTATCTCTAGAGCACGGTTTTTACAGATTGATGTAGTACTAAGTATATGTAGAGTGTCTATAAGTAAAGTGATGTCATCTCATCATGACTCACGACAATTTCAAATGATTATAAATATTTTAAATGCACCTGTAGTAATACTGAACGATAAATAACCATTCCATCAATACACAATTTGTGTAATTATATTTGTTATATTTGACACATAGGTTTCCTATATTCACTTCCGAAAACTCTAAAATCCTAATTAAAAGAGTAATAATCTTATTTCTATTGTATTCAAATAATTACTCCAATTACAATGCTCATTACTTTATTTGTTTTTTAAAGAATTAAAACCCGTTGGACATTTTTTTTAATTATTAAAAGGAATTTTTTTGTTGAGTATGGAAAACAGTGAAATATGTCTTTCACTGTGTGTAAATAAAAGTTGAATACATACGCTATTATGTGCTAAAATTGTTAGTTCCGATGCCATTATTCGAAGCAAGAAAAATTAAACTTACTTTTGTATTGTTTCGTGCCACTGTATATGCATTCTGTTCGCAAAAAACATGTCTGTCACCTCATCGTTGTGTGCGGAAATCACATGTCTGTCAGCGGTATAAAGTGTACGCGCATCATGAGATTTTTTTTCGCCTCTAGCACTGGATCGAACCAAAGTGCTAGAACAGAGCACTTTAATTCTCTGATGTGGGCGCAGATATTGTCACCGAAGTGTCCATGCCGGTGAGCACTCTGGTGTACGGTTCGCATAAAAGCAACGTGGGGCACGCATGTTCAGCAAAAATACAATTTATCGTTTTTTTAAATAACTATTCACTGGAATAGTGGTGACTTTTCAGCCCTTTTATATACATGATTTGGTTATTACCATGAGGACATCATTTGCTTCCGCAATTCTAAGATTTTTGTGAAGGGAAAATTCTAAACCTACTTGTATTGTGTAATAACAATTTATCGTTGAAGTTTAGTTTTCCTTGCTGCGAAAAAGATTGTCAGAACAAGGCCAGCGCTACCTTCTGTCAATGTAAAAATTAAATCACAGAAGTGTTCGCTCACCAGCACGCGTCAGTGGTCACTTGGGTGTATTTAGGCGAGAGCGCGTGTGAGCGATTCATACGAAGAGAATGTGTTTCACTCGCACCAGCTTCTTTAACCACAAGCACACACTCAAATTCTATCTATTCGAAACACGACAGCGAAGAAGTGCGCTTTTCTTTTTGTGCGATGTTCGTCAACGGCCTCCCCTGTGTTGATATGAAACTTACTCGATGGTGTGTCGCTCTAGTGAAATGCCATCACTGCTGGTGAGACAGTTCTCAACTAATTTTCATTAAAATATCACTTTTAATCTCCACAAGCACAATAAACTCTCCGAAGACAGTACGGATTGGCCGTCACTATAAAATAAAATTGAAAAAAAAACCATACATATCAGGTTTTATGTACTTATCCTTATATCTAGCAATACAAATAATCAAAACTTTAATATAAAGTTCGAGTTTCACTCTCTCAAGTTCCTCAGATTTTAGATGTCGATAGCTTATTCATGTTAATACTCTAGTAGTTTACTAGCGCCTCCTAGGAAAACAGTTTTCGATTTGTCTATCCTCCACCAATTTATCGAAAAACTGATCGATAACATTACTCTCGCAAACAATTCTGATTTTCAGTTACTGAAGACTACCTTGTAGATACAATACGAGCTGTTAACTCAATCATTCAATAGGTATTGAAACCCTAGAACAACTTCTCGAAGAAATCATCTGAATGAGTCAATATAAATTTCCAACCTTGAATTGCACACTAGCGCCACCGATTGGAGAATTTTCAGATACTGTTTACACCATTTGATCTGTTTTGAACTCCGGAACATTCTTTCCGAAAACACCAACATTTTATATCATCAGGGTTTAGATGTATCACATTATAAATTTTCTACCCCACTAGCGCCATTCGGTGGACAAGTTCTCAACTAACATGTTTTTCATAATGTATACGCTGACACTCCTAACAACTTTCCAACAAACAAAACCGCTCTATATCTTCCAGTTTTTTTTATAACAGCAAAATTCTGATAATTAAAATGTGTATTCAAGCACACTAACTACATCTGATGGAGATAATCCGAGTTAAATCATTTGCTGTTTGACAAACTTTGAATTCCCGCATTCTTCAAAATACTAGAATTTGCGAGTTACTTGACGTTAAAATCGTTTTGTCTGTGTTGAGCGAATGATTTATATCATGCATTTTCAAAGCGCTCCTGGCGGAGCAGTTCTCAACTAATTGTCTGTCAAACTACACTAAATTGTTGGTCTAACTATCTACAACAAGTTTGCCGAAGATTGTCCCGTTTATCGCGGTTATCCGGCAACAACGAATCCGGCAACAACGAATACCAGTAAAACCGAATCTGCGTTGTACGAGACCCCATGTATGAGCAGACAAGTGTTGTACGTACAGAACAGACGATATGTAATTTTAGAATGTAATTATTATAATAATAGTCTTGCAGAAAGAATTTTTTTTCCGCCTTCAAATTCCGTAACGTTGAACCAGAAACATAATCAGCGTATAACCGTATTGATATAATAATATCTCTAATCTAATCGAATTTTGTTTGGAAACTAAAAACTTTCAATAACCAGCACACACCAACACACACACAACGTAATTCAATTTCCTGAGGGCGTAATCCTTTAGCCAATCTGGTAGATTAAAGGTACGGTTTCCAGCTTCCCTCTTATGTCTAAAGAGTAGATGCTACACAGTTTCCCACGCAAAGTCCATAAATCAATTTCGATCGAAGCTTTGGAGGCTCGAAACCGCTGCTTTCTTATCTATTTTGCTCGCTATCCGGTCTATCTTGCACCACCTAGGACACGTGTGTGTATGATTAAAGGTGTGAAAGGGGGTAGGTTGAGTCTGAGGAAAAAAAACAACAACTTGTGTTGAGTCCCATTCCTATGGCCGATTTTCTCATGAAACCATCAATAATCAGAGCTTCTGATTCCAACAAAATCTACCCACTAGTCTGAAGACATGGCATCGTCAACCGTTTCTGACAGCAGCCGAAATTTGATGACACTTTGGCTACGTGTTGTTGAGTGAAGTAAGCTAGACGCATGGTGACAAACCGACAGGCATTTGATTCTTGCTATCCGATAGGAACGTACAGCAATAATAATCAGGCCAAATCGATTACTGTGAAACCACACGCCGGCCGACGTGCAGCGAAAGCTTTCCAATGAGTGAGAAGCCTTCACCATCTGAGGTGAACGGTGAACCGGAGTAAATCACTCAGTGTGCAATAAAACCAATAAACGGAATTGGTTTGCTCGAACGTAAATACATCTGACAGACCGGGTATCACAGCATTGCGGGAACTAAGGGGGAGGGGAGGGGGGCATTGAAATGGGATACGACCGAGTGAAATGCGCTGAATAGTCGCAGTGTTGGGCGGAAGAATGAATTCATGTATTTTCAGTGATGACATAGCTGTGCCAAATCATATAGAAATAGGATTTGTTTGTTTGCATGTGGCAGAATCATCGGTGGTCTGAAAGGCATAGTTTTTGTGTAATGTCGCTAATGTGGCAGCATGACATAGCACCTCGATGTGTTCGACCTGATTTTGATAAATGATGTCGGTGCTCCACGTTACACAAACAAACGGAAAGCTCCTGGGGTGATAGAAAGTTGATGAATACATTTGGGTGACTGAAAAAAAAAACAGATTTCAAAGTAAATCAAAATAAATAAACTTTCTATTGACAAATTTCGCTCCAAATCGTGTTTGGAGTTGGCAACACCCACTCAGATTTTGATGAAACTTTATGGACAGACTGTCTTTTAACTATTGTTAATCATTTTTCTCAACAGACTGTAATCCAAAAATCACAAAACCTAAAATCAGTGCGCTACTAGTAATGTTTACAAAGTTAGTCAAATTTTTGAATAAAAGTATAGAAAAAAAATTATTCGAATCTTACGCTGAAAAAATCGTGAAAGTCGATTTACAAAAGAAACTTATTCTTAATCCACCTAGTTGAGTGATAATATCTTTTTCTTTCATCGACACAGCCTCATTGAAATTTTTTTTTGCCTTTTTTTTGAGAAAATTCCTGACCCAATTTTGGGCTCATTCTAGATACCAATTAATTCAGATTGATTTGGGTAATTCACCTAAGCATGCCGCAGCGTTTATGTCACATATTTGGCAACATTGTTCAGACCAAGCGTATCAGTAATAATACGATTGAACGTGATCTGAAATAATTATACGGATAGAAAAAAAATGGTCGATTACGTCACTTCTATGATTATATCTGCGAAACTTGAAATGCCAGCTATATGATCCTCGAAATCGACCCACAGCCCAATTTTAGTCTTGTATCAGTTAAGAGGCGGGTAGGGTCTAACACTTTTGAAAAATCATTTATTTCTTTCTATTTTCTGATAGTAAAACATTTCAAGAATATTCTGTGGAATTTTCAAGCCTATCGGAACAAAGCTCAGCAAGTTATGGCCCTTTATCTTTGCCGATCTCATGATACGAAGAAATAAGAGCTGCGCACACAGGCCCAAGATTTCTGCTTCGATTGACTTAAAAACTTGACAAAAAAATCTCGAAATGTTTCATTAGAACAAACTACAAAAGAAAAAATATGGCTTTTTGAGAATGCTAGAGCCTACGTTCTCCCTTGAGTAATAAATAATATTGATTATGTTGGTTGAGAATAGCACCGAATTTTTGGATACTTCTGTATGTTAGTATTTTTCTCAAATAGAATATGTTGAATACTTTAGTTAATAAAGCTGCAAAAATTAATTACCTAAAATTAAGTGTTTTAGAATATTTTTATTAAGCTGTTTCAACTAAACGTTTTCTTCAAAACAAACATCTGATCAAAATGAATCCAGAGCTATATTTTTGACCTATATAACATTTGTCTAAGTTTTTTCAAATGATAAATAATCGCATGATATAAGGGGAAAAAGTTTCCAGAATGAATAATTGTCTCTACTGGCAACAGTGATCGCGAGGCATTTATTATTTACAGCAGGGAGCAACCGGAATAAGAAGAGAAATATTTTTCTGGAAAAAGAAGCTAGTTGTCTGGTCCTGTCCTAGCATCATATCTCCGAAACCAGAACCAACAGGGATTTGATCTTCGAACCTTATCAATGGCTTAATAGTAGCTTTTAAACAAGCCTAATTTTCAAGCACCTCTGTGAAAATACAGGCACATATCCCAAGGGGGGGGGGGGGGGGGGGGGTGTGGGGGGGGGGGGGGGGTGTGCGGTCCGAGGGGTCGTGGTCCCTTAAGAAATCAATACTTTTATTATTTTTTATTTTGTTTCGATTATAAAAGTTTTAACCTTAAGATCATTCACATCTTCGGACCAGAAAAACTCTCTGATCATATGTGCGGAGTTGGGAATCGAACCCAGGCAGGCTGCGTGAAAGGCATCGTCTTACCCATCGCGCTATACCCGTCCCCTAACTTTTGTTCATATTAGCCTTTCTCATACAGATTTACTCAATTATCTCACAGAGGGCTAAATCAATCTCAAGAAGCTTAGGCTCGTTTGAAAGCTACTATTGGGCCATTGGTCCAATTTGAAGATCAAATGGCTGTGACTTTTGGTTCCAAATATATAATGGTATAGGTGACGTAACCGACAAAACGCGTTGTTTTCTCGTGCTCAATTTTCTCAGAGATGGCAAAACCGATTTCAACACGGTTCCGGTGGTATAATGGCATAAGTGACGTAAACGTCAGAACTCATTACCGCGTCAAAAGTCTTTTCTTGTATATGGATTAACAAATATCAACAATTTTTGGATTGTTCAAAACTCTAAGTAGGCAATGGCAAAAGTTTCTAGTTTAGGAAATATAATCGTTAAAGTAAGGTAATCGACAGAATATTGATTTTATCCGAATAAATATTTCAGAGAGTGACCTATGATCATGTTCAAACGTATTATTGCTGATATTAAAACCTGAGACATATCTCAAAACATATGACATAAGCGCTGACGCATGCTTTTGTGAACTACCCGAATCAATCTAAATAAGTTGGAATTAGTGCCAGGAATTATCTTAATAAAAAGGCAACAAATATTTTAATGAGTTTGTTTCAAAGGAAGAGAAAGACATTTCAATGTTCCAATGAAAGAGACTGAAGCGTAATTTTAAGCATAGACTGCTTAACTGTATTCAGCATTCTTCGAATACTTCTATTATTTTAAAATTTCTGTGAAAATATCGAATTTTTTGAGACATTTTCAGTAAAGTTGAAATTCATTTCTTCTAAAACATATAGCTGATGTCAAATGCAATCATTGGTATGAAAACATGCACATGTCGTCGCTTTGAATTTAAAGACATGTCGAAAATACGAAGTTTTCGATCCTTTATACTTGGGCTTTTGGTTACGTTTTTGATCATAACTTTCATTAACAAAGTGTAATTGACAGTTCGCTTTTACATCTCATCCAAGTCAGTCGATAAAACAAAACCGCTTACGCTCGGGACGGAAGAAACCAAGTACAGTATTGTGTAGTGAACAAAAAAACGATCTCCAAATTAGTGAACTAAACGAACAAAAGCTACTGCCGACGCGAAAGAATACAATTGCTGTTGACTTCAAGCAGTGCAAAATTCGACCTTCGATACGAGAACTTGAAGGTTTGCTTAAGGAGCAAATGCATCTTGACATTAAACGTGTGCATTTACTTCAATGCAATAAGACAAATAATGTTGTTAATTCCAGTTTTATATAGAGTTGGATGTCATTCAATTCGCTAAAGACAATAACAATGTGCACTATGTGGAACATGAAAACATCAAGTACAACATACCAGTGTATAGTGCTATAGAAGTGCGTGTGCATGATCTTCCCTCAAGCGTCATCGATCCTTATATTCGCAAAACTATCTTCCAATACGGAGAGATTCTCTTTATCGAAAAAGAAAAGTGGAAGAACTTTTTCCCCGGTATTCTAAATGGCGTACGTTTGTTACGCATGCGCTTGAAGAGGCCTATACCTTCTTATGTGACTTTCGGTCAGGATACAAGAATCCCGTGTAAATCACTTGTTACCTATGACAATCAGATGGCCACGTGTCAATATTGCCAAAAAGCTGTTCACTACGGTAAGCCATGTGATAAACTGGACAAGGATACAACTACACCAAACGACAGCGGTGCTTCCTTCACACCAACCCCAAGCAACCCCAGTACACCTGTGACAGCCACCAACAACAATGAACGAATCCATCAGTATCCCCTATAGAATAAAGTACACCAGTTGCAGCAGCTTTTTATTTAAAAAATCGGCTCAATCGGCCACGTAAAGCTTGTACACAAAAAGGCCTAAACAAAAATATCTTTTAAATAAAAAAAAGTGTAGTTGACAAATTTTCTGATCCATTTATGTTGTGATAGACGTATCTGTCTAATTATAAACAAATTTTCAAAATCGGACTTCTAACAGCTGAGATATGGCCAGCCAAAGTAAACCGTCCCACTTTTTTTCAACAGACTTTGGTTGGAATTCGGTTTTCCATAGTTTTAAATGGATTTTATTCCGAATGAATTTATCTTTCTAATGGTAAGAAATTTTTTGAAATCGGTCCAAAAATGGCTAAGTTTTAGTCAGTCAAAATTAGCGTTCCCACTTTTCATGGTACCCTTGGTAGTCCGCGTAACTTTTTACCCTCTTGGTATTCGGAGTGTTAATCGTAATTTACAATATTCATTAGTTAAAATTTCGAAATGTTTTGAGCTTCCGCTCAAAAATTGACTCTTCCATACCATGCATGCAGGGGCGAGTTCCTACCACGGTCGCACATACAAAGTTCCATCGCAAATATTGTTCCAACTAACATTTTCATCAAATTTCAGACACACCTACACGAACCGTTATGAAGTTTACGAACGCACTCGTCGTGCGTCGATGGTTTCAGTGCGCTTCCGTCCCTTTCAGTGAGCAAAAATTAGCATCCGCAGCCACTAGCCGGCCCGGAAGCAGCTAGAGTGCTATTACAGACAGGATTCCGTACAGCTCGCTGTATTCAATTTCCTGTCAACAAGTCGTCCTACATAAGCGATCGGCAGTAGCATATCCCGAGTGGAGAGGTACTACAAATTGGTAGTTTATTTTACTATTCGATGAAAAATTAAAATAAATGAAACCAGATACGGAAAACATTTGAATCGCTTTCAATTCAAGAGCCGACATCGTTTGATAAAAAAAAACTAATAAATATCTGAACTAGTTGATAGGCACACAATTAATATTTGTATGCAAACGAAAAACATATTATGAACAAATTGAAACAAAATGTGATTTTGTGTTTGTGCTTGGGACAATGAATGATCGGCCACTTTCTCTACAGCAGAGTTCTGATTCATTACAATATTCCAGAACACATAATTTCGGTCAGTTTTTCTTGTCGTTCCACTGCTGTTCTAATTGCCCGAAAATATAATTCAAGTAAGAAAAACTTGACATTTGCTCAGGGGTTCAAGTTGACCTACTAAACGGCAATGGTAGCGCAACTTGATCGATCTGGTACTGAAAACTTAGCGCATGTTACTCTTTTTAAAAATTCCATCAAAAAATGAAGTACTTTTTTCTTTTTGCTGAATATGACTGTAGCTGTACTGTTGTTTACGGAAATCCAACGAAAGATGATATGGAATAGTAAAAGATTTTTTCTCTGTTTTATTATTCCCCTATTTTCAGGCATGAAAAGCGTATTTCAATTTCGTGTTAACATCCATAGGAAGAATCCTTATTACTATGTTATTTCACGAGGCAGTGTATTCGGATGCACTCGGCACACGACAGTGGTTGCGTAAATACAAAGAGAGGTCACAGGTAGGTCTTGTTTGAAATTCTGGTAAACATGTCGATATCACGTACGCAGGGCATAGGTTCGCAGCACCGTTATATGTCGCATATTTCATATTTCATAGTGGTTCCCGGTTGTTGCACGACGAGTGCTGTAGGACTTGTTCTGCTAAATGTGTGTATGCGAAACCGAAGGGTCAAGAGAATTTTTCAATGTTTTACAGGAAGTAATATAACGCATTTAGTGGTAGCAAGCGATAGTTAGTTTGATTTATGTCGGTTGCACATTGTGCTCAACGTGATCAGCTATGAGCATGAATAGTTTTTTATAATAACATAATTCATATGATAATCTATCACGGAACTAACATCTGTACAAGGTTGTGAGCTGTACTTACTATTTCCAGTATTGGAACATCCGTGCTTACCTGTAATTGGAAAGAAAAGGAGAGTTCGATCAATTGCAATGAAAATTAAACTCATGGGATACGAGGGTACAAAACGAAAATTGTCATGACAAGTGGGCATGACTAAACCCGCCAACATTCAATGCATTCCACAAGTGTTAAGAGGCTGTCCATAAAAGACGTCACACTTTTTTTGACGATTTTTTACTCCCCCTCCTCCCTTTGTCACAAATTGTCACAGAAGCAAAGACCCCCCACTCCCCCTATGTCACGTGTCACGAATTCAAAATAAATAAAATTCATCTCAATACATTCAATATGTATGACAAACCATATAAATATGAGGGAATCGATATAGATGTATTATTGTTTTAGGTAAAGAATAATATTTCCTTAGTATAGCATACAGGGCTGAGAAAATAAAGACCAAAACCTCATCAAAACGAGATCACTGCCGGAGAATCTTTTCATGATCAGTTGATCAGTGAAATCGATCAATATCGGTACTGCTCTTCCGTCACACAATGGGTAGTGATTTTGAGCTAAAATGATTCTTGATTTATGTAAGTTCAATCATTGGATGATTCGATAAGCTTTGATGTTGGTGGAGGAAAATCACATATGATCATGACATGATCTACGTTTGAAATCGTTGATCTCCCGCCCTTTTTCAAATGGAGTACAATTGAATAAACTGCATCAGAATCAAATAAGAGAAATTCTTACGATACACTATTATCAATGCTAGAAAATCAAATTACTGAAAAAATTGTCAGTGCATAACTTAAGTTAAACCGTTTGAAGGCATCTTTTTCTTGTTTACTCATATTTGGCAAAATTTATTAATTTCGCTAATTTACTCGCTCCTCCGTGCACTTTTGCTGATCACAACAGAAATGATTTCCTGCCTCACTTATTTCTGAATTTACAAGAAGAAGCTTTTACATCAACAAATACACGTTTTCCTATAGAATGTAAACGTTTATTGTGGAGATTTTTTCAGGAAATAGGGCAAAGCAGTAATATAATTAGGTATTTCAAAAATGCGCTCATTGAAAATATTGGTCACATTCCAAAAACCTCCCCCTCTCCCCCCTGTCACAAAAGGTCACGTCCCACCCCCTTGCGGCGTGACGTCTTTTATGGACAGCCCCTAAGATAAAAGCAGATCAATGTGTTCGGCAAAATATTCCGGTGTTTTTTGCATGAATATTCTTCGGTGTGTTTAGGTTTCATGAAATTATTTTGATGATCGTCTTTTCAAATGACAAAATCATTGAATGTCACCCCCCACCCCCTTGCGGCGTGACGTCTTTTATGGACAGCCCCTAAGATAAAAGCAGATCAATGTGTTCGGCAAAATATTCCGGTGTTTTTTGCATGAATATTCTTCGGTGTGTTTAGGTTTCATGAAATTATTTTGATGATCGTCTTTTCAAATGACAAAATCATTGAATGGTACAAATAGTACAACGATTCTTCTTACACCAAGAATCCTTTCAGCATAAGTCAAAACTGTTCGTATGACCATGAAATAACACGTCAACTAAATTGGAATAGTTTTGAGCTCAATGATGGTTTGAATTTCTAAAACACTCATCACCTTCTAATTCCAGAAATGCTCAGTCGGAATCGGAAAAAAATCATCAATTTTGTATGGGGCCATTAGTCTTGTGATTGGATTTTTTATTTATGAAATTCGATGTGGTCTTCTTTGAGAAGATGATTGAGCTATTCCCGAAACTTTTGATAACGGGATTCGGAAATCGGTGTAGCCGAAGTCAGTTAAATACACATAAACATGTCATTTGATTTGTTGTTACCATCTTTGAGAAATCGTAGTGCATTCTCAAATAAAATAATTGGGGTACATTCCAGTATCGAAAACCAAATTCATTTATGTGAAATTAAAATTTTTACACTAATCCCCGAAATCAGAAGTAGGATCTGATTGAAAACAAGAAGTATTTAGGGAATCATAAGACAACACATTTGAATATTATATGGAGAAAATCGGTTATGCCATCTCCGAAAAAATTGAGTGAAATTTGTTGTCACAATTCGAATGATATATGGTTTTAAGAATGTATGTTCTTTCAGCAATCATTGCTGTAAACAGTTTATATCAATAAAAATATGATTTTTTTTAATTCGAAAATACTGCCATCTTTCTAATACATATATCATCTTCGACAGAATATGTTGCCAAAACCGAACCGTGCTAAAATCTAAACAATGCAAAATGTCATGAATAAAGATGCTTAGAAACAATTGCATAATCGTGTTTCGCTTTGCTCCCAACCATCGCATTATCATACTGCTGGTATAGGAAGAAAAGTCGCTTGAGCAAAAATATCGATATCTCCGTTAAAAACGGCAGTAATTTAACAATATATGGTTTGTTGAATAGCTAGTATCTAGTGAAATCTAAGTCTGAAAACATAATTTGATTACAAGGGCTATTATGATAGATATTGCCAACAAACTGAACATTTTTGGATAAAACTTCGTATAACTCAAAAAGTAGACATCCGATATTGAAAACATTCAATAGCGTTCATGTCGCCGTTGAGACCTTTTATTAGCGACTAGCTTGATTAAAATCGGTCCAGCCATCTCTGAGATCTGAACGTCTTTGTTAAGAATTTACTTTTTCGATTTTTTTGCGCATTTTATCCCTTTACTCCAGAACCCCAGGATCCGGATTCGGATAAAATTCGATAGGAAGGCATTGGATTTTCATTTGAATTTAATCTGCTAAGCGGTCTCTGAGAAAATTGAGAAGTTTGATGCAGATGAAATTTAAAACCAGGCTCTAGGATTAATGTATCTTTCATTTGAATCTACGTTTGTAGGAATTCGTCCAACAAACTACGGGAAAAGCGACTACGTATTTTGTTAACACACATACAAACTGACATACGCTTATTTCGGAGAACTGATTCGAATGGTATATGACAATCGATTCGGAAGTATCTTTTCTGAGTGATTGCATAATATATTCATATATAAGAAAGGCAAACAGGTTTCAGCTCACTGCATGACATGAAATGGATGTTGTACACTGTCTTTTAAGTGCTGTGCACAGTTTTTCAAGTGCATATTAAAATCGTGTTTCACTTTGCTTCCAAACATCGATTTATCATGAAACGCTTAAAACTCCTTTTACTGGGATAGAGAGGAAAAGTCATTTCATGTTCACTATAAACTGTTAACGCACTAATGAGACGAAGATGCACTGCAAAACAAGTTGAAATGTTTCTTTACGTTTTGTCTTAGATTCAAGTTTAAAATCCAAGCACATATAATTTTTTTTTCTGGGTTTACCGGTCGGGCAGCTGAATAGCGCAGATTCTAAACCGGGCCCATTTATGGATCCAGGATATACAATCTCAATTCCTTGTCAGACGAACTAGTCCATGTTGACCAACTGAACACTGGCAGCCAGGAATTGTGCATTGATCCTTTCACCATGTGTAAATTCGTTGTTGAAATATTGAAAGAAGATTGAAATTATACTTACTAAATATGGCTTGATGGTGTACTTAATCTATAATCTTGGAAGAGGAAATAAATATATGTTTTGCATAGTAGAATATGAGTGATGATTGATTAGTGAGTTAGTTTGGATCTAAGTAAAAGTGTCGAATGTCTGAGAAAGCGCCAAGCATACTACAATGTAATCTAAGAGAGAGCTACTTTCAACAAGCAACTAAACTACTATGTGTGGATGTTTCGGGCGCTGTTATCCACTCCATTTACGGTTCCAGGAGATAACAAAGGGTACACTATTCGGTGATCATATAACCAACTGCATACTGCAAAAGAGATCAAATTTTATTAGTAGATCGCTTCTCTTCCTTAGATCAAAGTGTAGTATTTGTTATAGCATGGACAATGCCTGACAAGTTTGGCACACTCAGAAAGAGGAACATATCCATTTTATTGTTCCCATTCTGTGTATTGTTGCCTCTTCTTGTCAGACATTACCCATGGCACCATTAGTGTGCATCCTTCTCCATTGAGTAAGGATACAGACAAGCCCTGGGACCGTGACAGCATCATTCAATCTGTCTCAAGGTTGTGCTAACGCCCAGTTTAAAATCCAAGCACATATAATTGAAACTTTTTCAATTGTTACATATCTTTGAAATTACTACGATGTCATATATGTTTTCATACTTATGATTTTAGCTACATAGTTTACAAAATAACATTTTTAAATTTACTAAAAAATCTCACAAAAATTGTTATTTTTGCAAAACTTTTATTCAATATTGAAGTATTCGAGAGTTCAAGAGGAATGCTAAGCCAAAGGCTGAGTATTTATGTACATCAATAGATTAAATTTGATACCAGCTTAAATTTACAGAAAGAAATAATTACAATTTTACTAAGGAAATTACAAGATTCGATATTTTAACAGACTTTTTAAAATATTACTATTGCTTGATATATGTTTTTATTCACCAATCGGTAAAATACTGCTTCAGCTAAAATATATGAAAGGAAATTATATCATATTTCTTTAAAAAAACTCAAAAAATTCGATGTTTTCTTTTAAATTTTAAAATATTAGAAATATTCGGAGTTTCGCAAGCAAGCAATTTTTGCATACCAGTCGTTTGCATTTAAAACCAGCTTTAATTTACAGAAAGAAATTTATCACTAAATTTCTGTTTGAGCTGTTAGTAGAATGTTCTCACTAATAGTACTGTTGTTGTACCGTTGAATTCCACTATGTTATATCACGTCATTACACTCTCACAAAGTCACTATTTTCACAGTCACTATTTTTCCGAAAGTGTTTCAAACGTTATAATACAGATACGTATTTCGGAATGCTATTTGCATCCTTCTTCAGTGTATCGGTTTGATAAGTTTTATAAGACATTTATCTCAAAGTATGATGGAACATTCAAATTTCCACACCTTGATATAACATAATCACAAATTCTAAAATACTAAAATTTCATAGAAAATACAAAAAATTATCAGTTTTGTTAGTGAAAATGTAATTATTGATTTATAAACATTTTCAGTGACATCAAAGACAACTGATTGGTATACCAAAACTCGTAAAAGTTTGATATACATTTCTCGCATATATCCCAAAACTCCGAATTTTGAAAATATCGATTTTTTGTGTCAGAAATTCTTGGTTGCCTGCATTGCATTTCTCGGTAAGTGATGATAGCTTTTAAAATTCTGAGAAAATTTCGTGAAAAAATTAAACTTTTTGATTTTTTTTATAAAGGGTGTAGCCGGGTTTCCATATAAAAACTGCCCCCAAACAGAACAAAAATTGATATACGCTGTTTGAAAGGGTTTATATTGGAGATGATTTTCCCAAAATGTTAGCCCTTTAACTGCCATATTGGTGGAGTTAGGGTGGTTCTTCTGATTTTCATTTTATTCAATTTGTTCAAAAACCTCTTCAGCAAAAAAATTGAAAAAAATCAGGAATAGTTTAGGAATTATGGGAAACCTTTCGCCTGTGTAAAACCATGGTGAAATTTGCCAGAAAAGGGATTCATGCCAGCTTCAGCAGGGAACGCTTACTAGAAGACAAACTGCAGCACCGTTCTACAAGATCGAAGTCTCTACTTAGTGCATCACATGCGGAAAAATTTGGGCATGGTTTCGAGTGGAACGTGCCTGGTTGTGAAACCGATTTTGTGAAGCGCACAGTGTATGGGAATGTTCCATTCGAAATACAGGTTACAACTATAATTGGCACTCGACGAGCAACTGCAATTGTATGAGTTCATATGTACCTTCACCCGGTCTAAGAGATATGTGCTTCTGTGGTTCAGTCGGATGTACGGACATGCTTTGTGATCTAATGATTCTCGGTTCAAGTCCAGTCCAAATGCTACCGTTTTTTTTTGTATTTTATTTCGAAGAATTCCAAGCTATGACTATTAAATCTTCGAACAACAGAATTTTACATTTTCTGGAACATAAATTTCTATGAGCTGGGACGCTCCATTTATGTGCATCTTGAAAGATGTTAAATCACAAGATCGTTTAAGGTTGTATTTTGACGCAGAATTTGAATGCACCGAAAATGATCGGAATGTACAATCATTCAAGCCACCCTTGACGCGCCGTAAAGGAAAAAATAGTTTCGCCATCTTGGATCGGCTTTCTCAATGTCCTAACGAAGAGTCTATTCATAATCTAAAGCAGTTATCTCGCAAAATTCGAATGAGGCCTCACTGCAAACCTGCAGGCTGCAAAGGCCATGACATAATACTTTTTTTTTTCAATTTCTTGACTTCAGACTTAAAGATTCGGCAAGAGTAAAGTTTTGAAAAGCACAAGCTGTGAATTAAGATTGTACTCGAAAAAAAAACAACAGACAAAAAAGGTTACAGAAAACCTATTTTAATCCACCTAGTGGTGTAATGATGCCTTTCTCATATTGAAATTCGCAAAAACAACTGTTTATTGAATAGAAATAGAATAATTTGTTCGGATCTAATCTCACAAACTCAATAAAACCTGTTTACCCTGTAGTTCCGGAACAGAAAGTAGTATCCACAATAAATTAAGGAATTCCGTATGAAACGGTAAGACTTTTCTTTTAAACCTATGAGTTTGTGAAAATCGATTTGGCCATCTCCAAGAAAAGTAAGTGAGATCCTTTTTGCAGTTTTTGATCATTATTTCCAATTCTCCCGAAACCGGATTCAGATAAACGGAATAGCCGAAGTTAGTTCGTTTACTACCAACAAATATGACCTACAAATTGGAACAGTTTTGAACGTAGTTAAACCTATACTTACTATCTCATGCTCTATTTCGATTAAACCAATTAAACGAAATCTAACAAACGAAACGAACCTGCGTTTCTGTTACTTCTGCATATGTAAGTCAAGCTAAACAGCATAAAACATGTAATAGGATTATTATTATTTTATATTATTATTATTATTATTATTATTATTATTATTATTGTTATTATTATTGTTATTATTATTATTATTATTATTATTATTGACATCACTACACAACGTGTACGAAACAGAACAAAGCACGCCTTGTTCGTTTTGTGTTTTCATCTTCTTTCGGTGTTGTACATATTGTCACTCTATATGGCGATTCAATGGCAAGCTATGGGACCATAATACCTTTTATTTGAATTTTAGTTCGTGAAAATCGGTTAAGCCATCTCTGAAAAAAGTGAGTGCATATTTTTCACTTTTTTGGTACATATCATCCTATATCTCCGGAACCGGAAATCGGATCGGAATGAAATTCAATAGCAGGCTATGGGACTATGATACCTTTCATTTGAATCTTTGGTTGTGAAAATCGGTTTAGCCATCTCTGAGAAAAGTGAGTGCATATTTTTGTTACATATACACACACACATACACACACGGGCACATACACACACGGACACATACACACATACAGACATTTGCTCAGTTCGTCGAACTGAATCGAATGGTATATGACCCTCCGGGCCTCGGTTAAAAAGTCGATTTTCACAGTGATTACATAGCCTTTCTATATGAGAAAGGCAAAAATTATTCTAAGTCGAACATTTTAGAAATTTTGAAGTTATTTAAAAATTTCTAAAGCCTGCTATTGTATTTCATCCCAATCTGACTTCCGATTCTGGATATACAGGATGATATGCACAAAAAAATGGAAAAATATGCACTCCGTTTCTGCAGAGATGGCTCAACCGATTTTCACGAACTAATATTTGTTAAGAGATTTCTTCCGAGTCCGACTTCCGATTTGAGAACAAGAGCGCGATAAGTGGAAAATTTTCGATTTCATGATATTGTTTTTCCACAAACGATGGCAAAAACAGGTACAAATCGCATGAAACTGACTGATAAAATCTTCTTTGTAAAGTTTGTTTGTGGGCATAAAAAACTTGATTCGGCACTACTGGTCCCCCATTTTCTGTTCCGGAAGCAGCGAAAAATGGTGAGGAACAACTCCATAAGTAGAAATCATATCGATTCCTCAGCGATGTTTGAGCCAATTTTCATAAATCTTGACTTTGATATTGTCTCAAAAGTTACAGGGCGATGAGTGCCAAAGCTTTCACACCACCATATAAAATGACGACAGAAAACCGGTACGCACCGCTACGTGCTGGTGCGGAAGAAGAAAACACAACACGCCTTTACAAACGATGCAGACAGCGTGCTTTGTCCAATTTCGTACACGCTATAGAGAAAACGAAAACCAACACCGAAGCTGATTACTTGCTCACGATCCTCAGATATAGCGTGACTGATTTTCACAAACTAAAGTAAAATCAAAGGTCTTATGGTCTCATACAAAGCCTTACAGTTTATCTGGATGCAACTTTCGGTTTCTGAATTACTACAGGGTGAAGAATGTTTAAAATTTTCTATCGTCACGTGAAGCAAAAAAACGTAAAAAGATTTCTAAACTGTGATCGAAACTATTTCAATTGTGATGAACTACTTCAAAATGAAACTCATACTATTTTCTCAGAGATGGTTTGGCCGATTTTCAAGGACTTAGGTTCAAGTAGAAGGTCTTATAATCCCATTTAAAATTCCTGAATTTTGTCTGGATCCGACTTCCGGTTTCGGAACTATTTGTTGCTGGCCATACGAACAAATTCGGCTATTCCGGTCCTCGAAATCAGCTCTCGGAAGTATTGGAACCAACTTTTCCTAAAGATAGCCAAATAGATTTTCACAAACTTTTAGATACAGAATCCCTGAATTCGTTGTGGGTAATACTGTCGGTTTCGGAACTAAAGAGTGTTTTGATTCTTAGATTGTGCTAGATTCCTTTATATCATGAGACTGAAAAAGTAACGTTTTCTTGAAAAATACGCCGATACGCCGCCGCTGTTGGTAAAAAATGGTCTAGCGCCCCTTATTTGATGTTATGGATCTGCGCAGAACTTCAGAAATTATAGCTTCACTATGTTGTCCACACTGCTTTAGAGATTTATTGTGAATTCCGCTAGTGTTGTTCTCTAATAATACCCCATCGCATGTGACTAAACTGTAGACAGTTGTTACGAAACGATACTGGCTATCATACATAGTTACCAAACGATAATAATTGGCAAACCAAGTAGAAAAGGTGGACGGTTCAGTTAAACGTTGTTGATTGGAAAAACTGCGTTGAAGTGATTGGAATTCGCTGTTATGTAATCGATTTTTATCAATTTCATTTCAAGGATAGAAACACGTGACTATCTGACAGTCAAAAAATAAGATTTCTTTCGTCGAGGACACAATCACGTACACACAAACACAGACAAGTCACGGGCACAAAAGTTCCGCTTTCTACTTGAACACAACAATAGCGGTGGAAAAGCGAAACTAAACCAACCGTACGACAGAAGCTCACGAGTAAGTAGTGTTGTATCATGAAGTAAAACTGCCTTGCTTCGTTTCTGCTTCTTCGGCGTTGTCACGAGCAGTGAAGCGCAAAATACGCGGTTGCAGAAGATTCTATCATTTTTGGCACCACCGAACAACTGCCGTATGACAGGATTCCGGAAAAAAATGCTGCATGCAGAATACAGTGTGGATCACGTTTATCAAAGTCTTGCAATAACAAGCTTTTGAGCATGAACGAAAAAAGCTGACACTTCGTAAATTCGTTTCGTTTTCTAGAAATGTAGTACACAGAAATTTTCATTCATTCATTCATTCATATTTAAACAGATATATGTAACATTACAGCGCGATTCCCACATTTGGACTATTTTGATAACCAATGTTGAGTGTGGAAATAAAACTTTTTTGAGAGATTGAATGGCGAAGAAACCCGAAGAAAAATGAATTAATATTTTAGGGAATGTTATTTCATGGTGATAGACTTCAGGGTTGTTACTGTAAATTTCAAAATCAAAACGCGCGACATCAAAGGTGATAATTTCCGCAGAACTTGAAAATTCACTTAAATATAACTTAAAAATCTGCATAAGTTTGTCATATGAACACAATAAATAAGTCCGCATACAACACGTCACTTCGAGAAATCCCATGAAAACGGTTTCATTTTTATTCTCCATCTGTTTCGATTAAACTCCTTAGTTCATTAATACTTTCTGATTTATGGAAAATGTTACAGGAAAAAGAAAAATGCGTACAATTGTGATCTTGGAAGAAGTTAAACAGATTTCAGTGAAGACATGTTTTTTGCTTCAACATCTTCTTGCTTGGCAAGCATTTCTTTCATGGTAAGAAGAATTTTAAGGTAGACCACATCAGGATGGTCTGATTTACTCTTTTTAAATTCAGTTTCAATTATAATAGCGCCTTCTGCTGTTGTCAGTTGCTTTTCCTCCTCATGTTTTATTCTTTTCTTTGGATCAGGGAAAAGCCCACTGGAATTGGTTTCAGTCAAACTTGTTCTCCAGTAAGCATAAAACCTTCTCATTTTTGCATCAATACACTTCCTTAAATCTAGTGCTTCTATTGTAACTAAATCTAATCAGACAATAACATGAAAAACGATTTCTGGATAACATTACGTGGTACATGAAAGTCGAAAGAATTGAAACATTTTTTAAATATGCGGCCCATGCTAGCAATGGGCTCGTTATATCCATAACTAGTTCTAACATAGGCAATCCGATTTAGGACGTTGAATGTCAAATTGCCTTACAAACATCGCAACGGACAAATAATAAATCGAGCCCAATCAGTTTGCAGCGGTCATGGTAATTCGGTAAGTTTACAAGATATCTCCCTGGAAGACGTCGGAGAGCTGATCGGACAAATTTGCGTTGGACTGCTTCAATGCGTTGGAAGTCATTTTGGTAATAACTTGCCTTACCTAAGAGCTATAGGCCTGGGGTGTCCTTTGCTGTATCAAGCATACGTCTCCACATAACTCGGTCTATGGCTGCTCGTCGCCAGCCACACAAGGCACGGATGCTTCTGAGATCACCCTCCACTTGATCGATCCACCTTGCTCGCTGCGCTCCTCTTCTTCTTGTACCAGTCGGATTAGATTCAAGAACCATTTTCACTGGGCTGTCGTCCGACATCCTTATGACACGCCCAGCCCATCGTAGACGTCCGATTTTAGCTGTCCGTACGATGGGTGGTTCTCCCAGCAGCTGTTGCAATTCGTGATTCATACGCCGTCTTCACGTTCCGTCTTCCATCTGCACTCCGCCATAGATGGTCCTCAGTACCTTTCTTTCGAAAACACTTAGGGCGCGTTGGTCCTCTGCCAGCATAGTCCAGGTCTCGTGGCCATAGAGAACAACCGGTCTAATGAGCGTTTTGTAGATGGTCAATTTCGTGCGGTTGCGTACTTTTCTCGATCGGAGGGTTTTTCTGAGTCCAAAGTACGCACGATTCCCTGCCAAAATACGTCTATGAATTTCTCTGCTGGTGTCATTATCGGCGGTCACCAGTAAGCCCAAATACACGAACTCGTCAACCATCTCGATATCGTCACCGTCTATCAATAGAGCCTCTTCCTCTCATGTATTTTGTTTTCGACGCATTTATGGCCAGTCCGATACGCCTAGCTTCAGCTTTCAGTCCGATGTAGGTTTCCATCATCTTCTCAAGGTTATGTGTCACAATATCAATATCGTCAGCGAAGCCAAAAAGTTGTTCACCAATTAACAAAAAACTGAACCTTTCCGAAAATGTTCTGTGCGCGTAGGGTGGTTGGAATGAAAGCAATGCTAAATTTTTAACCCTTTCAATTTGATGCCATTTTGAATAGTGGTGATGTATTCGAAATTTATTCAGTGATGGTGAAGTAATATGGTCAATAAAAGCAGTAAGTGCTGTGATTAATAATAGTTTTAATGATAATAAAAACACTAATAAAATACTAATAAAAACACTAATAAAATAGCATGTTATACTGCTGATTAAAAAATATTATCAAATTTAGCTTAAATATTATACTCAAAAGTAACAGAAGCGCAGGGTATTGCTACGCTAATTCGAACGCCTGCTGTGTGTTCGAGACATGTTCAATGCTGCGCTCCTGTTACTCCTATAAGTGAAATTTATGCTAAATAGTGTTTTCTTGGGTTTAATCAAAATAGGGTAGTGTAATCAACCAGCTGGAATTAAATCAACCTTTCGACGCTATCATCACTATTTGGAACGTAGAAAAAAAATTTTGGTTCATAGTGATCACTAGTCATGCAATGGTTCTGTACGCTATAAATCGGCTCCGAAGGCTGTTGAAACAGAAAGGCTAAATTCCACAAAAGGAATGTAATGCCAAGACTTTGCGTTGCCGTGAAAAAGCATGCAAATATTTTCTCTGGTAGAGTGAAAAAACTTCCTAAAAAACACAAGTTTGTTTCGCACAGATACCGGCAAAAATGATAAAGAATTTCAATAGCATATAGTATGAGCGCTGACTCAACTATATCGAGTTTTATTAAATATTGAAAGAACATGTCGTAAGAATTAGGTTACTAAATAGTTACGTTTGAACTTATTATAACTTAGTATAAAGATATATGAATTTGCAACATTATTTTTACTTCATTGTCCCCATCATAATCCTACTTGTTTCGTAGTATTTTTTTTCTATTTGCCTTTCTCATATAGAAAGACTATACAATCGCTATGCAAACCGACTTTTGAACCGAGGTCCGGAGGACCGATTTTATCATACCATTCGACTCAGCTCGACGAACTGAGAAAATGTCTATGTGAAAAAAATTGTCACACACTTTCTCGAAAAGGGCTGAACCGATTTTCACAAACTTAGATTCAAATGAAAGGTCTTATGGTCTCATACAAAGTCACTGAATATCATTCGGATTCGTCTTTTGGTTCCACCATTACCGGAAAGTGAAAATAATTCACTTACAAATTCACATACAATGAGAGTCTGTAACCAAATAAACCATTGAAAATCCTGTAAATGATTTGCTGAATTTCATCCAAGTCCGACTATCGGTATATTTTTTCAAAAATTCAAATCTTCATAGCGAACCGTAAATAAATTTGTAGGTCATATTAGTGTATGGTTGAATGAACCGAATGTCCCTATGCCGATATCCAGCTTTCGGTTCCGGAAGTCTGCGAAGTTCTCGAAAAAATAAAAAATACAATGTCCTGCAAAAATTTGGACTTACTTAGACCAATTAGGACAGTTGTAACGGATTTGAGAATACCATTGATGAAATTAGTTTAAACATATCTACTTTTGTGATATTTTTCGTTGTTTTGAAGACACAATTCTAAGGAAAATCCTGTGCAATGCTTCAAATGTTGAATTGTCTAAATTGATGTTATGCTTCTTGCAATTCAACGTAGGTGAGCTTCGAAATCATTGGAGTACATTTTCAAGTGTCGATACAATCGAATCTGAGATCAAAAATAGCTGTTGCATTTCCATAGTATTACTTGTCACAATGTTCATATTATAATATTTCGACAGGATATATAATTGATAACTCAAAGAAATCATTCATTATTGTGTAGACATGAAAATTCTTACATTGAAATGTAGAATTATGAAAAAAGTAACGAATAGAAAACTAAACGATTTACTCCAGTAAGCCCAAACTTTTGCAGAAATAACTCGTACTTTAAGTAATTTTGAGAACACCGTCGAGTTATCGTGTTCACAGCGCAACGTGGTTCTCTGTTACCTTATTTTTCAATATTAATATACTAAATATTCTTTAAATGATGCTTTATAATTAAAAACCTGTTTTAATCCACCTAGTGGTGTAATGATGCCTTTCTCATATTACTCATAGCATCAAAAATATTACTGTGGAATTCGCAAAAACAACTCTCCA